>NC_141043.1:37365000-37665000 GCF_052040795.2 Danio rerio | reverse complement strand
TCAGTGTATATTAATGCCATTTGCTGTTCACATTTGACTGATCTGAGTCTTTGGACCCAGAGACATCAGTCTAAACAAGTGGATTAAAAAAAAAAAAAAAAGACCCGATCTAGCCTGTGAACCAGTTCAGTTCGGTGCCAAATGAGGCTGAGGAATATATGGCTGCCCCATAAGACTTTAATATGAGGTTCTATTGAAATTATTCAAGCTCTATAAAAGACAAGTAAAAAGACTGAAGGTTAAATTAAGGTCTGACACAAAAGCAAGCGTCCTACATAAGCGAGTACTAACATGCTGCAAAATGGAACGTGGCACTATGTTTGGACATATAAAAAATGTAGGACGCCTTGGTTATTTCTCATCGAAACAGCGAGAGAAGAAGTGTCTGGGGCACATTTCACACTAGGAACTAAATAAAAAGCAGCAGTAATAAACTTAAAGATTATATTAAATACAAGTAAGAACATTGACCTCCTTATCATTCTTATCATAATGTTCAGATGTTCGTTTGATAAATAATATCAAACATAACATAACAGACCTATTGGAACCCGCATAGACCCGAGATTCTTAGAGAAATCAGTCAAGTTTGGTGAAGGAAAAATCATGGTTTGAGGTTACATTCAGTAAGGCAGCGTGCGAGAGACCTGCAGAGTGGTTGGCAACATCAACAGCCTGAGGTATCAGGAGATTTGTGCTGCCTATTACATTACACACCCCAGAAGAGGGCAAATTCTTCAGCAGTAGCACTCCTTCTCATACTTCAGCCTCCACATTAAAGTTCCTGAAAGCAAAGAAGGTCAAGGTGCACCAGGATTGGCCAGCCCAATCACCAGAATGAACATTATTGAGCATGTCGAAAGAGGAGGCATTAAAGAAGAATCCAAAAAATCTTGATGAACTCTGGGAGTCCTGCAAGAAAGCTTTCTTTTGTCCAAGCTTGTGGGAGTCATACACAATATTCATTCTTTTCCCACTGCACCATGACTTTATATTCTATACAGTACATTATTTCTGTTAAGTGACAAGACTTTTGTCTAAGCAAATTCAAAGCTTACCGTCTTAATTAAATAATAAAAAAATCAAGGTATGATCATATTTTATTTTGGTAAAATAAGTGTAATCTAGAGGCCTTTGCCTTTCATATAAGACACTTCTGATACCAAATGATCAAGTCAAGTTATTATTCATTGATGCTAAAAAGTGGTAGGCGACAAGGCTTTTGTCAGGTAGTGTACAAATCAGTTAGACTCACAAGACACTCTCATAAAGCTCCATTTCAATTATTTTCACACTCTGAAACCTTTCATGCTTTACGGCCCAATCCAAAATATTATGAAGGACCTGCAAAGAAAATTAAGGGCTCTCATGACAAACCGAAATGAAACCGTAATTTATTCTCATTTTTAATTAAGTCTCTCACAGCGTAAAGCAAGAAAGTATAAACACGATAGATATCCTGATAAAAAAACCTCTCTGATCAACTCAACAGCGCAGCTTCCTATATTTGGCAGCAGCATATTAGTTATCCTGATTAAAACAGAGCCTGTGAAAGCCTGCGAATATACCCTTCTTTCAAGAAGACAAAAGAGGGACTCAGTTTTTTTGCTGTCTGTGTGGGCTTTCTCTGAATTATCCTCCCGCTGACAACTATATTACCGCCTTATGTACTCGCACCACCCTAAAAAGCTTTTTTTTTAAATGCTACAGATAAAATATTTGCGAGTTATTTTATCACCGAACAACAATGGAGGCACAATAGCTTAGAGCGGAAAAGCTTTTTAATGCTAACAGCTCGGTATGAATTATGAGAGCTGTATACTGTCCTATTTACGCTCTTAAAAACACAAACACTCCCACAATCCTCTGCTTCTCCGACTATTATCATGGGTGACGTGTCTTTGTTTATAATCGGAGTGTTTCTGAATCCCGCGGGAGCATCGAGGAGTTCCTCTGCGGTCTACAACCCTATGACTTATTTATCTAAACCCTCATTTGTCTCATCGGAGGCGCGCACTAATGAGTCTCAAATGAGCGGGAGAACGCAGCCGTAACACCAGTTTCATCATCCTTAAAACAAACTCCATTCGTTCCGCTTATAGACTGGGTGGTTGTATCTCAATAGGGCTGCATGATGAAAAGATACGATGGAGCTCCCAAGGTGAGTCGACAGCTTTCATTCAGTCTCTCTGGTCCATTTACTGACAATCGATGGTGGTACATTATGAGCATGTCAGTGTGAAAACACACGCTGAAATGGAGAGCAGCGTGATTTTCAGCAGCTCCAAAAGTGGTGCTGAAATGCAGGACGCATTTCAATATTGCCGCTCTGCACGACCCTCCATGTTGCTCTTTGTTGTAGTAGTCGTAGTATTAATGTTTTTATTTTTTATATACCTCATTTTCATATACTTTATTGGCCATTAAATGGCTGATACATAACAAATATCTGACCAAGGCTTATCACAAATTCAAGTATTTGAAGAGTGAAAGGTAGGAGGAAGCCACCATATGCATTGTTTTCTGCCTAAAGCTCCAGTGTCATCCTACCTTCTTCGGTGACATAAGACATTTGCTATACCCCGGAGTAAAACTAATCATCATGAACTCTCCTTTATTCATCATGCTCTAAAATTGTTGTATAGATTAGAACTGAAAATCTTTGTCCCAACCTGATGGGACCCAGCTGGACCAGACGGGTTCGGGTGGGTTCGGGACTGATTTCTTTCATTTTAGATGGGGTCGAGTCGGGCCAGGCTTGGCATGCGCAGAAGGTAAATGAATAGTCATGTGATGTATTTTGATTAGCACGAGAAAGTAATCAAATCGTTTGTTACAACATTCAAATCCATCCCTGCAAAGGTGAAACAAATGATGACAGAGAAGTTAAAAAGATCGATTTTTGATTGCGGTCAAGCCAGTCACCAGTTCAGAAGGAACGGTCATTCTAGCCGTCAAGGTATTTCGGCGGTCGCTCATACACTGCGTATTTTGGTACAGCAAGCAGCTGTCAGGTAAAAAGACGAGGTCGCTTGCTATATTGAAACTGCTCTCATGGAAAATTAAATGGATGTTTCTGGCTGGTAGAAGATGAACAAAAAAATCCTACCCAAAACTTGCAAAATTAGCCAGATCAGAACTATGCATCTCAGCCTGTAGCAGCACTAGCAGTGAAAGGGTGTTTGGTGCTGCTGGACGCACCATCCTGAGCGCAGGACTGCGTTAAAGCCATTTACAGTGGATTCAATAATGTTCCTCTTCAAAAACACGTAGCCTAATCTTGGTGAGTAAAGGGTTTTTAAATTATAAATAAATATTAATTAAACCAAAAAATCATAATGTAGACAGAGTATATAAGCTAATGTTGGCATTAGGCTATTCTTTTAATATTCAGCTTCACCGTCGCTTTAAGGCCAGATTGTGAAGATAAGTGAAGAACAGAAGAGAAGAACAAATCCCCCAGAGCCTTTATCGTAATTTCATTATTACCAAATACCTGTCATAATTTAGAATTAATTTTAATTTAATTTGTTAAGAAAGACTTTTTTTTAAAGGCTAAGTGTATGTACCTAGGCCTATTTAGAGTGCTGAGATGTTACAATGTTACAGAGGACTTATTTTATTTCTTAGTTCAAACTTTCAGGTGGCCTATAGCCTACATTTGTTACGAATAAATTATGTTAAAACATAAAAATGACTCATTCTTGAAAAAGGCAAAAGAGCTGTGTGCCTGCCATGTGCACATTTGAATAATGTCGGGCTGTAAACGGGTTCGGGCTTTTAAAAAGCTGTCAATCAAAATGTACCTGTCGGGCTCGGGCCCCATCAAGCCTAATTTTAAAGGCTCGATTACAGCTCTAGTACAGGTAACTTAAAATCTAGAGTGTTTTTTTAAATTATTGTTTAACTTTGTTTGTTTATCATGTTATATATTATTGTTTTTATTAGTCAAATATCGATTTAAGTGTGTGTTTGACACGTTTCAGGAAATTGTGCTGCGATACCATGTCCTATCAAATTTTAAATAAAAAAAACTAAAATGTTATAAATATCATTATATACAGCAAAATAATTATGTTTTTTTTAACTTTTAGCATTTTTTAAAGCTTTTCAAACTCTTAAATTAAATAAATAAACAACTAAATATAATTATATATTATTATATATTATTCCTCAAGTACTCAATACAGAGATTTTGTATTATTTTCTAACAATGTACATCTTAATAGAATTCAACATATTTATTTAACATATAATTAATACAAAGTAGTAGTAATATATTTTTTATATAACAACACAACACACTGCAGCATAATAATGTAATATAATTATAATTAAAAGTATATTATACGCAGAGATGGGTGACACATGTTTCACAGTAACACACAGTACTTTATTTTAATTACATTTTTGGGGAAGCAACGCAATGGGGAAAGTAATGTAATGAATGACCTTTTATATAAGTGTAATTAGAATGCAGTTACTATGTCAATGTAATTGCGTTACTTACATTACAAATATAGTTTTTATAAGTGCAACGTCAGTTAATAACCATACGTTTTTAAATTGCTGGAGAATGGCAGCTCAAATGGTTGCTGACAAGAGTGGTTGCTTCTTCAAGTGGAAATACAGACATTACTTTACTTCATTGAGCACAGAAACAAAAATATTGCGAGTCACGTGACAAGGGCAGACCAATCAGGTCTATACCTTGTATGGCATATACACATTTCGGTAGACTACAGACCACCCAAACACTGCAGTGCTTTTTGATACTATGAATGTCAATGGTTACTGGTAGTCAATTTGCTTCTAAATGTCTTTTTTGTTAAAAAAAACTAATAAAACTAATAAAAAAATAAAAAATAAATAAATAAATAAATAACAAGATAACAAACAGTAAACGATTTTGGGTGAATTATCTCTTTAAGTCTTGCATATGTCAAGCTGCTGAGATCAACCCATTGTAGTGTTTTTAGCGAATATAACATTTCTGAAAGAGCTGCAGTTTATTTTGTATTTTTATAGGTATATTTTATTTGTTTTAAAAGTAACTTAAAAGTAAAGTTTTTGGTAATCTGATTACTTTTTACATTAGGCAATTAGTAATGTAATCAGATTACAAATTTCCAGTAGTAGTCAGTAATTTGTAATTAATTATTTATATATACCAAACAGGTATTCCTGATGCTGTAAAGAAATCGATTATAGCTAACTGTACAAAATAACTATCAGCAAACTGGGACTCCTTTTGTGTGATAGAAGCTTTCTTGTTTATAGTTGTGTACACTATACAGTGATTATAAATTATGTAGCTTCCCAAAGTATAGTTTAAAATGATATGAAAAAAAATGATGATGAAAAAAATACATGGTCTATCACTTACTGCTTATTGAAGTGCAGTTGGATCACAGAGAGTAGGAACAGATCTTTTATTCCCAGTTTCTTTGCAAATCATGTCTTGTAAAAATGATTATACGCAATACTAAAAAGACATGTTAATATGCACCTGTCAATCAATATTGGTGGGCAGTGGGAGAGACCACACCGTTATGTGACATTACGGTGGGCCTCAAAATCACTGCAATTTGGATTTTATTTTAACTTCAGAAAATTAAAGAAAAAGAGATTTGTTGTGTTTACATCACTCCAATATGGCGCTGGACACACAGCTTCCAAAAGTTGATTTTGCATGATTGCTGCCATTTAAAGGCAACTTATTAAAAGTAACAAATTACCAACAACAGAAAATGAAGAACCCCTAAAAACTCAAGAGTTTTTCCACAGCAATATTACAAACATATTGAGCATTAGTTTACTGTAGGAAAATTATGTAAAGAAACAAACAAAACAAAAATGAACCCGAAAAAATTTTGGCCGCAGATATGCTTGTGTCAATGTCAATCAAAAACACCAAGCGCTACATTACTTTTATAAAAACAAAGCGCAAAGCCAAAAAATTGAATTCTTTGAATGAAAGTTCCCAAAACTGGAAACACTTAATTTGAAGGACAGAAAAGCTGAAAAACTTTTTCAAACTCCATGGAGGAACTGGACTGAAGTGAATCTGGTTATAAGTGGCTCTGTGACACGGGCTTATACTCTTGGCAATAGCAAAGGGCGAAAGTGCTGACTACAATAAGGGACCCGTCCGACAGCTGTGTTCACAAAAAACGACGTCTGGAACAAATGTGTTAGCGGCGATATTTGCTTGTTTGTTTATATTTGTGTTTGTTTATTTCTCCTTGTGGATTCCTCAAGTGTGGCTTACTGAAGCAATTTTCCGCCTGGTCAGATTTAATGTGTTCCTCTGTTTATCCGCTGTCAGGCAAATGTTGATTTATATACTTTTGATTTGCAAATGTGACTCATTACGCGCGGTGAGTGCACGGTTTATCTTTCATGTCTGGCTACTTCTTAAGGTAAGGCGGTTCTGAGACTGAGCTGTAATAATGGCGGAGATGAAGTGATCAGCACAGTATTTGTCAAAATGGAGGACAAATGCTAATTTTCATATTATACAACTATCAGAATTCTTTAAAAAAAAGTAATCAATATAATACATTTTAAAAAGCAATATTTCTTTATTGCTCATCTAGCCCTCAATATTAAAGTATTAATAAGTTGAAAAAGTAAAAGTAAAAATGCATAAATGTAAACATTCTTAAATATAATACATTCATTCATTTTCTTGTCAGCTTAGTCCCTTTATTTATCTGGGGTCGCCACAGCGGAATGAAACGCCAACTTATCAAGCACGTTTTTACGCAACGGATGAACTCCCAGCCACAACCCATCTCTGGGAAACAAATATATTTATTAACTCTATTTATTTATTTATTTGCTTATTTATTTGCTTATTTATTTATTTATTTATATGCTTATTTATTTATTTATTGCTTATTCATTTATTTTCTTAATTATTTATTTGCTTATTTATTTATTTGTTTATTTATTTGCTTATTTATTTATTTATTGCTTATTCATTTATTTTCTTAATTATGTATTTGCTTATTTATTTATTTGTTTATTTATTTGCTAATTTATTTATTTATTTGCTAATTTATTTATATGTTAATTTATTTATTTATTTATTTGCTTATTATTTATTTATTTTTTATTTGCTCATTTATTTACTTATTTTTTTAAATACAGTTAAAGGCAAAATTAGCCCTACCATGAAATTTTAATTTATAATTTTTTTTATTTTAAACATAATTGTTTTCATTCATTCATTTATTTTTTTTCGGCTTAGTCCCTTTATCAAAACGGAATGAACTGCCAGCTTATACAGCATATGTTTTATGCATTGGATGCCCTTCCAGCCGCAACCCAACACTGGGAAATACCCATTCACTTTTGCACACAATCACATACACTACTGCCATTTTAGCTGGTCCAATTCACCTGTTCCGCATGTCTTTGAGTTTGTGGGGGAAACTGAAGCACCCGGAGGAAACCCACACAAACACAGTAGAACATGCGAACTCCACACTGAAATGCCAACTGACCCAGCTGGGGCTCGAACCAGTGACCTTCTTGCTGTGAGGCGATTTTGCTACCCACTGCGCTAAAAATAAATTTCTCATGATGACAGTACATATTATTTTACTAGACAAAAATATTGACCTTAACAGCATTTTAAAAATTAAAAGCTACTTTTATTTCAACAAAACTAAAGAAAATCAAACTTTCCTCAAGAAGAAAAAAATATATAATAAGAGATACTATGAAAATGTCTTTGCTTTGTATGTTTGTGTTTATAGCTCCTCAACGCTTAACGATTAAAGTATTTTTAAGTCATTCAGGTCTCTGGGCACCACCATTTCTCAGGACCTGAAATGGGACACTCACATTGAGTCCATTGTCAAAAAAGCTCAACAAAGGCTGTACTTCCTTTATTAATTGAGGAAGTTCAAGCTTCCAAAGGAGCTGCTAAAACAGTTTTACACTTCCATCATTGAATCCGTTCTCTGCACATCAATAACTGTCTGGTTTAGCTCAGCAACCGAATCCGACCTCCGAAGACTACGTTGAATAGTTCAGACAGCTGAGCGAATCACTGGTACAACCCTCCCTACTCTCTAAGAACTGTAGTTATTAAGAGCAAGCAGAAGGGCTGCCAAAATCACTCTGGACCCCTCACACCCAGCACACCGCCTCTTTGAACTTTTACTCTCTGGTCGATGCTACAGAGCACTGTGCACTAGAGAGCCCGACACAGAAACAGTTTCTTCCCTCAGGTAATCCATCTCATGAACACTTGATGATAATAATTATGAAACAAACATCACTACTTGCTATACACTTTTTAAACACATTAACGCTTATTTAACAACAAACTTTGCATGCCAACTTGCACATAACAGCTGCACATATAATGTTGTATATAGTAATATACCTGTAAATACACATTTCAGTTTGTATAATTGCATTCACTACTTTAATTTTTAAATATACTTAATATCTGTTTTTGTCCTGTCTCTGTAATTCTGTTGCTTTGCAGAAGCTCTTTCATGAAAACAAATTCCTTGTGAACATGCCTGGCAATAAAGCTCTTTCTGATTCTGATCGTGAATGGCTGCTTGTGTTAACTGTATTAACATTAGTCCTACACCAAAACACCCTTATGATTCCCCCAAATGCTGTCAACATAGACACCTCACTCATTCTAGAAACCTGTCTGACAATAATAAAGAAAAGCAATCTCTGAAATCTCACTTCAACCAGCAGTTATTAACCACCAGAAGACACCAGACGAGAAACACCTATCCTTCAGTTCTACCTCAATCCCACACCTTCAGTCGCTGTCTCGCCCTCAACCTCCACCCAATAAACACCACACGCCACCAGCCTCCACGTCAAGAGCTTTTCCCGCAGTGTTTATTATCCCACACACATCACCGCAGCTTCATGGATACAACAAAGCCAGCTCATGAAGTCATGACATCTACAGTGCACAACAATATTGGCACCCTTGATATATATAAACAAAGAAGGTTGTGGAAAAAAGTCTTTATTTTTTGACCATTTTATCTTTTGCTCCAAATATTTAAAACTAAAAAAAAAAAATTATTTATTTTTTTATTTTGAAGACTTTTGCTGCTATACATGTGTCTTTTGTTTTTGTTTTCATTTGTATGTTTATTAAAACCAATAAACAAGTAATTTAAAAACACACACACACACACTTTTAAGAAGGTGTTTCGAGGGGCAAAAAACATCAATTCAGCATTACTAATATTATACATATAACACATATAATACGATTACACTTAATGTTAATGCTCATTTTGTAGCATCAAATGAAAAACAAGTGATTGAAATGCCACATTTAGAATAACAATCTGTTCATTTGTGCAAAATTTATGACTAACTAGCTGTGTTTATTATGCTTGTCTCTAACAACTAAAACACCCCTATTCACATTTAGCATTTGCTTTTTCTTGCCTTTGTAAACTGAAAAGATTTGCTTTAAAAAGCCTCTATTCACATCCGAAAACAAACTGAAGTGTCTTATAGTGTTCAAAGATCAAAAGGGTAAATAATAAATATATTTACCCATTCATCTTCATATTTATCAAGAGTGCCAATGATAGTGAAGGGCATTGCAACTGCTGTTTAAATAAATCCTGCAGCAGTTTTCTAATATGTAAATTGTTAGATCAGATCTCTGCACCAAGTATAATCGATCAGACTCAATCAACGAATAACATGCTACAATCAAATGGTTAATTATTATAAATGAAGAAAATAAAATGTATCATTGCTCTCCTGAATCTCCACAGACCCAGATTACTGCTGATAAAATCCTTCAGAATTATTCAGGAATCATTTTACAAATCTATAAAGCCATTTGAGGACATTATACAGTATGCGTACAGTCAAGGATAAAGGGGTTAAAGACATTTTGCTGCACATTTGTGATAAAGACTCTTTAACATTCACTATATTCCCAATCCAAGCAAAAGACAATATAAAGTTAAGTCTACCTAAATCATAAACATTGCGTTCCTTCAAGGCATCATGATAAGATCCTGTAAAGTATGAAATGCCCTTAGAATTAACCCCATGTCAGTATAAAGGTTTAAAAAATAGTAATTAAATAAACAACAATTATAATTCAAATAAAAAATATTTAAATATAAAATATAAAAAAAATAATAACACTAGTCATAAAAATAATCATTTATTACAAGGCTTTAACAATGATATTTAAATGAGTGTGCATGCATTAGTTGAAGTAGTAGTAGTAATAATAATAATAATAATAATAATAATAATAATAATATTGCAACTGGTTAATTTATTTTTTAATCTTTATATATATTCATTTGTTTCATTTGATATTGATTCAGTTAATCATTTGTTTATGTATTTGTTTGTTTATTTATTTATTCATTCATTCAATCATTCGTTTATCTATTTGTTTATTTATTTATTCATTCAATCATTTGTTTAATTATTTATTTATTTATTTATTTATTCATTCATTCAATTTTTAGTTATTTTATTTGTTAATTTATTTGTTTATTTGTTCATTTATTTGTTCATTTATTCATTCATTTATTTTTTCATTTATTCATTCATTTATTCGTTAATTTATTCGGCCATTTATTCATTCATATATTCTTTCATTTATTCATTCAATTATTTGTTCATGTATTTGTTCCTTTATTCATTCATTTATTCGTTCATTTATTTATTCATTTATTTGTCCATTTATTTGTTCATTTATTTGTTAATTTGTTTATTCATTTATTTGTCCATTTATTCGTTTATTTATTTGTTCATTTATTTGTTCATTTATTTGCAAATTTAGCAGTGCATTTATTTATTTTTATTATTTTTTTTATCATTTATTATTATTTATTACTATATTATTATTTCAATAAATGCCTACGGGTTAATTATATTGGATCCTCAGGAACACCAAATGCTGAAGAAATGGATACTGCAGCACGTCCGGTGAGTACCTGGGAGCAAACGCCGATAACATTATGTGGAAAATGGTAAACATTTATGTACATTACACCCAAATGCCCTTCTCGACACTGAAAGCGCTGTTTAACAGCTGTGGCATGCGTGAACAGCCCCCTGGTCGACTCAAAACGGTTTGAGATACAAATGCTCCCCCGAGACAGTTCGGCAGTCGAGAACGGGCATGTGGAGGATTGATGCGTGTGCGTCGGTAATCATAACCCACTGTACACGCGTAGTGCTTCCAGCGCTCATACGAGAAGGAGGGAGAGATGTGATTGATATTGGTTTTTATGCAAATGTAGCATTTGTAAATGTACAACACGATACAATTTGCATAGTCATTCAGTCAGTGCCGTTTATAAGTGCATTAATCCAGCGCAGCTCTCCTTAGAACAGCTGCTCGCACAAAGCCAGCGCGAAAAAGAACAGCGCTCACAAATAGGACATGACCGCCCATGTGTGCATCTGCACCCTTGTGTTTTTTGGTGATGGCTTGCAGACATGAAAAGCAATTTTCAATTCAATTAAAGCAGAGTTGTGTGCAGAAAAAAACAGGGTTTGTGTTGTATTAGATAGACTGACCTCAGACATGTTGACACGGCCCTCCTGGAACGAGCAGTCGTTGGCATTGTGGGTGCACATGTGTCGATATTTGCACCAGTGGCATGGAAAAGAGCCATTCACACATGAGAGACACCTATCAAGAGAAGAAAAAAGTCTTTTATTTGATGACTGATTGGTTAAGACAAATAGCGATGACATTTCCACACCACATATTCACCACAACACCATAGAAACACCTTAGCAACCATCTAGATTGCCCGAAAAAAATGTATAATAACAAAGTTCCTTTAAGGCAAGTTTTTCACTCGGCTGCAATCTTTGAAATGGCTCTCAGGCAGTAAGCTCAGAAATTCTGTTTGCATGGAGAAACATCAAATTCCAAAAGGGCTTGGCAAGCTTAGGATTAAACTTCATATTATGAAACAACAATCATATTAAACAACAACAACAACGTGTCTTTAGTTTCATTTCTAAATGTTTGAGTTACACAAAATCTGCAGAAATTCACATCTGGTCCAAACCCCTCCCCCAGAGAAATGTCAGACTGTAGCAATAGCTGATTGGTTCTTGTACTAGAAGGCAGGCTTTATGCCCCATATAGCGATTGCTGATTGGCTCCTGTATAAGAAGGCGGGGCTTCATTTGCCAAATTGACAGTTACACTTTTCCCCATTCAAAAGAATAGAGTGACATGTCTTGTGTATTTTATAGTCTTAGATAGATAATGATAGATAATACTGAATGTGAAAGGACTAAGAACACCTTTGACCACACTTTAGAAACCAGACCACCCAAGAAACACCTTAAAATGTATTAAAACTAGCCTGATTTCACAAGGGAAAAAATGACTGTTTTTATGCATTGTCAAAGATATTTACATTAGATATCACCTACACTATTGTTGTCTATTAGAAAGCATGCATTAATAGAGCTGCCATTTTAGTACAGGGTAGCGCTCCTTTTAAATGAACGTGGAACAAGGTGCAGTGGAGGACTGGCCATCCAGAGCCATAGATATGTGAACATATAAACATATCTATGATTGGGTGTTTTTACGGTGGTCAGTATGCAAATATTATTTAAAATTACGAAAATTATAATCTAACATCACTTTTCTACATTGATGGATAAGTGATCGCACAAGCATTGCTAATAAAGAGCATGCGTTTGTGTGCATGGAAATGTATTACCCTCCCTCCATGTTAAATTTGAAAACCCTGAAACACACCTCATCTCCTGCTTTCACTTCTCATAATAATGGAGGAAGCAATTTGTTTGTGAATGTATCTCCGTTATGATCAACTCATATGACCATCAATATCCCTGCGTCTCAATGTCCATATCCACCTTTCTGATCTAAATAGTATATAACATTAGTAATATTCAATAAATTAGGGTGGAAAGTATGCACATTGAGGCGCATGCACTGTTATAAGTTACTTCAAAAACTAGCCATTACTTTACTTAGCCAACAATAATACAAGTTTCTGGCACCGCAGCATCTTGATGTCATATTTCATTTACATTGTTTGCTGATTTTATTCAACAAAACTAGCATACACCTAGAATTTAGTTTGTATGCTTTAAAATGAGATCCTACAAAATATGTTCATATAATTACAAATCACCTGCTTCTAAATGGTCTGTCTCGAAAAGTGAGGGGGACTTAACAACACCCTAGCATTTAGCTAGAACTCTTACAAACAACAAGGACTAAAACCTTAACGCTAAAAATTAACAACTAGCAACCACAAATATCCATAAACATCCACAATATCCTAGCATGCCCAAGCAAACATACAGTGCATTTGAACACCTTAGCAACCATAAATAAATGTGCTCAGACATCCAGAACACCTTAGCTGCCAAATCATTAAATCAATTTCCTTCAGCTTAGCCAGCACCGGGAAACACCTATACTTTTGCATGCACACACATACACATACACATACACTACGGCCTATTAAGTTTACCCAATTTACCTATAACGCATGTCTATGGACTGTGGGGGGAACCGAAACACCTGGAGGAAACCCATGCCAACATGGGGATTAGCTGCCATGATGAACTGAATTACTCAGAACACCCCAGCAACCACTTTGAATTCCCTAGCAACCATTTAGAAAAGATCCATAGAGCAACACACTAAAAACTACACCAAACACATTGACAACCACATAGAAACACCTTAGCAACAACACAGCAAAATTTTTAATTGACCCATTCACATACCCTGACATAAGTATACAGCAGCAATGCCTAGCAACACATATAGCACAAAGTATTAATTCAACATCCTGGCAACCATTCATTACTTCCTATTACCAAATGGGTTTTCAAAAAAACTACAAATTTGATGTCTTCTCTTTCCTTTCTCGTCACCTTTCATCTTTGAAGCAGAGGTGCTGTGAGATGGACAGATCAAAGACAGAATGAACCAACACTCATCAATCGTCAAGAGAAAATATAGAAAAGATAAAAGATAAAAACAACTCACAAACACAATCCAGTAATGCAGGTTATTACACACAGAAAATGACCAAAGAGCAAAGCTTCCGCATTCGACAGTTTAAGATGACTCATTTACATCAATAACGGCATTTAAGTCATTTAACTACTGAGCCCACATTGACAGAGTTGGCACTTCAAGGTGACAGAATAAGAACGCCAAACACAACATAAACAACACTGATCTGTCGACGTTAGAACTACCCTGGCGATCACAAAACAATCTGCTCAAATGTTCAGAACACCACAGCAGCACTCTAGAAACCATAAATAATGCTAAAATCCTCAAAACATCTCAGCAACACCCAAGCAACCAAAACAAAACAATGTTTAAACAGCTGAAATCTCTTGTGAGTGAGATCCTATCAACCTCAAACATGTTCAAACACTCAAAGAACCAAAACTCTAGCAACCAGAACCACCATAGCAACCATCTAAATGTGCTCAAACACTTACAATACCTTGGCAACAACCTAAAAAAACATTATAAAACACTGTACTTTAACACCCAGAACACCTTGGCATCACCTAACAGCCATAAACATTACTCAAACCGCCTTAGCGACATCCTAGCAACCAAAAAACAACGTGTTCTTAAAGACTTAATATCTCTCAGTGCCACCCTAGCAACCTTGAAACATGCTCAAACACCCCAGCAACTAAGTAACACCCTATCAACTATACACATGTGCTATACTATACTGTACTATAAAACAATGTACTACACCTTAGCAACACCCTAACAACCATAAAACAATGTTCTTAAACACTCAGACTGCCTTAGTGAAACCCTTGCAACCAAAAAAAAAACAAAAAACAACATTCAAACAACTGAAAGACGTTAGCACATAATGAACTGAAACACCTTAGTAACACCCTAGCAACCACTCTCAAAACCAATGTGTAAAATGTTTTTATTCTAAACTCCTTGGCAATCACATAATGAACTGATACATCTTTGCAACTGTTCAAACAATCGGAACACCAAGCAATCATATAATAAACTGACACCCTAGCAACCACTGTGTAAAATGTGTTAAAAAATGCTGACCACCTTGGCAGTCACATAATAAACTAATACACCTTAGCAACACCCAAACAATCATAATACAATGTGTTCAAACACTCTTTATGCCTTAGTGACACCCTAGCAACCAAAAAAACTGTGTTCAGTCCAAGCAATCAGAACAACAAACAATCATATAATGAACTGAAACTCCTTATCAACATCCTAGCAACCACTCTCAAAGCACTCAAACTGCCTTAGCAACACCCTAGCAACGTAAAAAATATGTGCTCAAACAACCCGGACACCTTAACTTAACCAAAACACCTTATCAACATCATAGCAACCACTCTCAAAACCAAAGTGTAAATTGTTTTCAAATATTAAGAACACCTTGGTAATCACATAATGAACTGATACACCTCAGCAACACCCAAACAATGATAAAGCATTGTGTTCAAACACTCAGATAGCCTTGGAAACACCCTAGCAAAAACAAACAAAAAAAAAAAAACTGTGTTCAAACAATTGTAACAAGCAATTATATAATGAACTGAAACACCTTAGCAACACCCTAGTAACAACAACAAAAAAACTGTGTTCAAACAATCGAAACAAGCAATTATATAATGAACTTAAACACCTTAGTAACACCCTAGCAAGCACTCTCAAAACACTCCAACAAGCAGACTGTCTTAGCAACACCCTAGCAACCAAAAAACACGTTCATACAATTGGAACAGGTTAGCAATCACATAATGAATCAAAACACCTTAGCAACACCCTAGCAACCACTCTCGAAACACTCAAACACTCAGACTGCCTTAGCAACACCCTAGCAAAAAAAAAATTATAAAAAATAAAAATCTAAGCAAACATAAAAAAAAAACATCCATACACCACCAAAGCACAATTCAGTGATTCAGATTATTACAAACAGAAAACGGCCAAGAAACAAAGCTTTCACATCCAGCAGGTTCCCATGAATCATTTACACAAATAATGGCATTTAAAACAGGGCCCGCACTGACTGAGTTGGCCCCTCAAATTGAAAGAGTAAGAATAGCAGACATGTCACACTGATCTGTCAACTTTCTGCACAACGCACGGAGACTAAGGTGTAGGCAGGCCTGGTTGCGATGGTTACAGAGGCAGATTTTGTTGCCATTTGGCAGGACAAGGACGCTGATCTGTGATCTAGTCTCCAAAAAAGTCATAACAGAAGAGCTGCGTGGGAGCGGTTTCTTATCATGCATCCGGCATGAACTCCGGAATGAATTGAGCTTGACATCAGTGGTGGAAACAGATTTGTGCAGCCGTGTTTTCTAAACCACCTCGCAACTGTGGACTAAAGTTGAAGTGAGTAATTTCTGCACAGCCAAGTGTCAGATGTTCAGAACACTCCATCATGGTTGCCTTTGGCTATTAAAGTCAAAGTTAAAGGGACAGATCACCCAAAAATGGAAACATTCATACACCTTTTTATTGATTTTTCCTTCTGAACAAAGATATTTTGAAAGATTGATACTTTGTAATTGGCTGGTTGAATGATTGGTTGACTGTTTGATTGATAGTTTGGTTGACTGGTTGATCGGTTGACCGGTTCACTGATTGATTGGTTGGTTGCTTGGTTGGATGGTTGATTGGTTGACTGGTTGACTGATTGATTGATTGACTGATTGAATGGTTGGTTGGTTGGATGGTTGGCTGACTGACTGTTTTTTTGACTGATTGATTGGTTGACTAGTTGACTGATTGGTTGGTTGATTGACTGATTGATTGATTGATTGGTTTGTTGATTGACTGATTGATTGATTGGTTTGTTGGTTGGTTGACTAATTGATTGATTGATTGATTGATTGGGTGATTGGTGGACTGATTGGTTGACTGGCTGGTTGATTAATTGGATGATTGATTAGTTGATTGGTTGACTAGTTGATTGATTGGATTGTTTGTTGATTTGGATTTAGTTGGTTGACTGATTGGTTTGTTGGTTGGTTGGTTGGTTTGTTGATTGGTTGACTGGTAGATTGAATGGATGATTGGATGATTTGTTGATTAATTAATTTATTGATTGGTGTATTGGTTGATTGATTAGTTGATTGATTGCCAGGTTGATTGATTGGATTATTTGTTAATTTGTTGACTGGTTGATTGATTGGTTTATTGAATTATTGATTGGCTGACTGGTAGATTGATTGATAGATTAATTGATAGATTGATCTATCAATTAATCTATCGATCGATCGATTGATTGATTGATTGATTGATTGATTTATTGATTGATTGATTGATTGATTGATTAATGGATTGGTTGATGGATAGGTTGGTTGGTTGATAAAAATAACATTTGAAAATACATTGCTAAAAATATGATATGTTTTTTTTTTGTATTATAATAAAGCTATCAATGAGAAAAATACAACAATAAATCATTTACATTTTACATACAAAATAAGTGTATATTACTAATATACTATCATTTATTACCAACTGTTTAATATCAAAAATACTATTATTATTAGTGACTATTTAAAAACATACAAGAGATCTAATTTCTTCATTCTTAGTTATATGTATGTAAAATACAAACATGCATGCATACATACATACATACATACATACATACATACATACATACATACATACATACATACATACATACATACATACATACATACATACATACACACATAATCTCAATATGTCAAATATATTTCTGTTTGCAAAGAAAGTAAATGCACAGTGACCTGTTGAAAAAAAAGAGAAAAGAATAAAACAGAACCAATTCGCTACAGTAAAATCAAATCCAAGTGCAACAGCTCAACCCAGAACAGCACTGCAGTATTTTAAGATGTAGCTCAACCGCTCCTGAATTCTCCTCAGACGGCCGGTGCTTTTCTCTTCTCATGAAAAGGCTTCAGCGGTCAGCGAGAGCGTCACAAAGAGGCGAGAAGTACGCTCTACGCCTCTTCCCTGCTCTGTGGCGAATGTTCAAAGGCTTACGCTCACGTCCGCTGCTGGTGCATGATAAAGCTTTCTCCTCACTAGAGCTGCTGAATTAAAGCACTAGCTGAACCTGACCACCAGAAAAACAGAGAAAACAGGGGAAGAGACAGAGAAAAACAGGGATGAAACAATGGACGGGAAAATTGAGAGACGCAGGGAAAGCTTTCACTAATGAATGTCATATTGACCCACTTTGATCTTGTATTATTCAGATCTACTTCCTGAAGAGGCAGCGACATTACAGGCCATCAGTGCAGACATGAAGCTCAAACCCCACACCATTATCCTGCTGACAGCCAAATCCAACTCTTATGTCACAAAATAGACTTTTCTTCACAGATTTTGCCTTAGAAATCGACATTTTATGGCATCATATATGACCAGCTAAAACCAGCTTGACCAGCCTTGCCAGGCTGAAAGCCCCACTAAAACCAGCTATGTCCAGCTTTTTCCAGCCTGACCAGCAAAGACCAGGCTGAAAATGGCTGGAAACCAGCCTGAAAGTGGCCAGAACCCCTCTAAAACCAGGCTAGTCAACCAGCTAAAACTAGCCACCCAGCTTAGGCTGCTTTAAGCTGTTTTTTTCAGTAGAGTTAAACAAAACATTATATGCTAATATGCTAAATGCTAATATAGCGGGCCCAGTCTTCCAGTTTTAGTTGAAATTACAACACACATCTAGAATAAAAACTAAGCCATGCATTTTAACTAATGACCAGCATGCTGAAGCTGTGATATAAACAGAACACTATAAGCTAATTTGCTAAATGCTAATATTTCCAGAACTATCTTCTGGATTTAGTTGAAATTACATCAGACATCTAAGATAAAAACTAAGCTGAGCATTTCAAGGCACTTCAGGGCACTTTTAACCAAACCAGCGATGGGTCTCACAAGACTGAAACTCAGGATTACGTGGTGCCAAACCTGTCACACACACACACACACAGAAAAGGGATGGTCTATTCAACAGCGTGTGTGTCTCCTGTGCCACACGCCTGGGCTCTTTTCATATTAAAATGTGCCAGCTCCTGCTAACCTTTGAGCCTCGCGAGTGCTTTATCGCTTCAACAAAAGCCATCATCTATCTGTCTTTTTTCCGCTTCTCCCTCTTCGTTCTCTCCATTCTCGTCTTGTTAAAAAAGCATCGGGCCCCCTCATACGCTCGATTAAGTTGTCCCTCCCCCCTGTCTCATGCTAAACTCTAATATTGTTACGCCGCGTGTAAATAGCTAGCAGGGTAATTTGCCGTGCCAACCAGGCATCCCTTGCCACACACATATTACACACACACACACAGTGATCACAAGGGCCAAATCGAGTGTCTTAGTCACACGAACACACACATGAGGAGCACCAGGTGAGCACTTCATCGCGTCCGGCTTTAGATGAAGAGGCTGCGTTGCTAATAGGACAGAGACATGCTAATGTATAGACTTAATGAAGGAGAGAGACACTGGAGATCAACACATGTGGAGCTGCTTACGCCTGCAGCACAAACTTGTTGTCTATCCGGAGATGAGAGAGAGAGAGACAGAGAGAGAGAGACAAAGAGAGACTGGAAATAAGGTCAATGGAATGAAATGGTGCTACTGTTATCAGCATTAATTATATGGTGCAAATATTAATTGTTTAAAGTCTGTGTGAACCTGAAGTTGCTGAGACATTTATTTCAGTGTGTTAATGTACAGTGGTCCCTTGCTATAACATGGTTATAGTCTCGCAGTTTGGATTGTGTTCTGAGTCCTAATTGGCTGTAGACTATTGTCAATCAATCTTGTCTGTGTCTCCTGTACAGTACAGAATGTGTTCAGCTTGCCAAATTAACATTTATCTTTGATCTCGCTAACAGTGTGAGTTTCAACAAGGATGCAAAAAGGCTTGTAACTGTCTGTAGCAAGACCATCCTAAAGGGGGTTGCACATTGGATGTGCCGAGGCATGCAGCACCTAGAATTGTAAACATAGGCTAATATCAGTTCGCACAAGTGCCGCAAGTAGGCGACTGTCTAGCTGCGGTGCCCATGAGACAAAAGAAAGAGTGTGCACACTGTTCATTTTCCTTATTTTGAGTATTCTTAGTGTTGCTTAGACTGATAAGAAAAAATGTTGGTCACAGTGGCATGACCTGGCGACCTCAGAGGGTTATAGGGGCTAATTATATTGACCTTAAAACATTTTAAAACTGCTTTTATTAAAGTCAAAATAAAACAAATAAGACTTTCCTCAAAATAAAAAAAATATTACAGGAAATACTGTGAAAAATGCCTTGCTCTGTTAAACATCATTTGTGAAATATTTGAAATAATAATAACAATTTTGCTAATAATTTTGACTTCATTTGTACATTACACATTATATTATGAACAGGTTTTCAATTACAATTCTTTATTAATTTATTTAAATATGTTTCGCTATGTGGAACCATGTCAAGGTGGTGCCTCAAAGAAAATCTCATTAAAAAACTAACATTAACTAATTAATTTATACTGCTAAAATGTTGTTTAAATGTATAAATATATAACTACAGTTGTTTTATTAAGGAATGTCATCAAAATTTAAATACCATTTAATAGCAGATTTGTGTTCTCTGTTACTTGAAAATCTGTTATTTATTTTTAATGTTGTTTTCATTACAATTTTGTCACACACACACTCAAAAATATATATTTTTACTTATTTAAACTACTTATTTAAAATGAGCTGAAACAACACAATTCTTGAGACTTCATTGGAACAACTTCATTTTTTTTTACGTTCAATCCACACAAATTTGTTAAAAGTGTCAAGTTAACTTAATTGATTTGTGTTACGACAACATGAATAAATTCTGTGGAACCCAGCATTTTTTACAGTGCACACAAAATTGCACAACCACACACACAATTTTGGGGTAACCATCCCTTTAAGATTCTTCTTTAAGTAATCCATTAGTACTTACATAATATGACATTTATAAAGGCCATTAAATTTAAAAAGGTGTATTGCATTCTTGCAGTGTGAAGGTTCAGAAAAACAGGACACCCAAATGAAAACACAGATCACAATGCTAGGAACCTGACACATGTGTTTTAGACTAACGGTCGTCTTTATTCACTACTGATTGGAGAAGGGATAAAGGATGGCCTGAAGTGAAGGAATGGGAGCGAGTGATGTAAGAACTGCAGTAATATAACTCAACAGCAAAACTGGACGGCTCAAGTCAGAGATGCTCACGAGCGCTTAATGAAATGACATTAAAAGTCTGATCTCATCCCTGATCTCAGCGAAAAACTGCTAACAGCACACAGCACACATCCCTCTCTCTCTAACACACACACACAAGCAAGAAACACACACACACTAGCGTTGTCAAAAGTATCAATATGTCAATACGTATTGATAGTAAAATATTTGAAACAATATAATAGCACTTTCCTGCGGTAATACATGTCAAGTAACAACAAAACTAAAAACCCATCTCTTCAAAAATCTCCTGGGAACAAAATCAGGACCCAAGCTTTAGACCAAATGTAAATGTACAATGTCTTTAAAGGGGTGGTCCAAAGTGTATTTTAAAGGCTTGGATGTGTTTATGGGGTGCTAAGCAATGTGTGCTCATGCTTCAATTGTAAAAAAAAAACAAGGTTTTTTTTTCATATATCTTACTTTGACTATATACAGCTACTGAGCTAACATGAAAATGACTATCATATGTCATAGTTCCTCTGAAAGGCTCGCCCTCAAGAGGCTCTGATTGGCTAATATAATGTGCTGTGATTCACAAATCATCTTCCCGTCATCAGGAAGCATCACGCCTCTACCAGCACGTGCTATCTATCCATCTATCCATCCATCCATCCATCCATCCATCCATCCATCCATCCATCCATCATCTATCTATCTATCTATCTATCTATCTATCTATCTATCTATCTATCTATCTATCTATCTATCTATCTATCTATCTATCTATCTATCTATCTATCTATCTATCTATCTATCTATCCCATTTCATACTTCTAGTACTGTGACAATACTAACACACAAACACACATAAGTCTACGCAAAAATAAACTTGTCTTCATCTGAGAGACAGAGAGAAAGAGGGAGAGAGTTCGACGGCAGGAAAAGAGACTTACGACTGATGGACACTGCAGTTGTAGAAGACAAAATCCACGCTGGCAAACTTCTTCCCTGTCTCCTTAGATTTCAGATAGAGCTTCACCACCCGCTTGTCACCTGCAGACAGACACACGGTGAGCTTCAGCAAGCTCTAACAAGCAGTGTGTGTGTGTGTGTGTGTGTGAGTGTGTGTGTGCTGACACATAGGCGTCTTCTCCTTAAGACTCATGTTAACTTGACCAACAGCTTTATTTCAGAAGCTCAGCTTGTCATTTCAGGTTGAGTAATCATCTACTTGGATCGATTTTTATATTAATATTAATAAGATGATTAACCAATGGATCAGAAACTCTTTCTGTTTTGTGTTTAATACAGACAGATTAAGTATTGTTTTTTATTAGTAGGTTTATTAGGTTTGATGTAATATCAGTGTATTCAATTCAATTCAATTCAGCTTTATTTGTATAGCGCTTTTACAATGTAGATTGTGTCAAAGCAGCTTCACATAAATGGTCATAGTAACTGGATGAGGAACATTAGGAAGTGTTTGAACTGAGAGGAATTTAAATAAATAAATAAAGGCAATGTTTGATTAATTTCATTACGTAGCCTATAACAAAAAATAGCACAGAAATATATTAATATTTATATAAAAAACTGAAAACAAGACAAATATACAAAAACAAAGACACTCTACATGAAATAAAAAGAAAAATAAATTAAAATAAAAAATACTGTTACATTATTAAAAAAACATACTATAATATTCTAAAACATACTATAATATATAAGTTAATCACGAGTGATAAAAAAACTAAAAAATGAAATAAAATAAACTTAATAAAACAAAATAAAATAGAATAGATTAAAAATAAAATAAAATATTTAACAAATGTAAATAAAATAAAACAAAAAATAAAATAAATCAATAAAAAAATTAAAATAAAATAAAATACAAAATAAAATAAAATTAAAAAAAAAAATTAAATAATAAAAAAATGTAATTAAATTAAGCATTAAATAATAAAACAAAATAAAATCATAAAAAATAAAAATTTTATATTTTTAATAAATTAAAATTGTAACAAAACAAAATAAAATTAATATAGATAAAAAAATAAATAAAATAACAAAAAATAAAATAAAACAAAATAAAATATTAAATAAAATAATAGTAAAATAAAATAAAATAAAAAACAAAATAAAATAAAACAAAATAAAAAATAAGAAAAAATAAAAATAAGAAAATAAAATAAAACAAAATAAATCAACAAAAAACAAAACAAAACGCAACAATAAAAAAGATAAAATAAAATAAAAATCTAAATAAATAGTAAACAAAACAAAATAAAAAATTAAATAGTGTAATAAAAAATAAAATACAATAAAACTAAATAAAATAATTTTTGAAAAATTAAATTAAATTAATATATATTTTGATAATCGGGAGTTTCCGATGTTGATCTCTAGTTGATCACTAGTTAAAAGCACAGAAAACTTATAACTAAAACACTCATGTCATGTCACATTCCTGATCTCCATTTAACCTTGCTCTGTTTTCCTATGATGCTATATGGTCTCTCTATCTTCAAACAATTCTCTCCAGAACTGCTTGAATTCATATTCAGCAATGTTCCATGTGAGTGTGTCAGTATGCATATGTGTGTGTACTGTATATGTGTCTTCTCACCCTGGTTGCGTGTGATAGGACTGATCTCTCTAGTGGAGGGGGACAAACAGTAGATGCGTCCCCCCATGATGTGTCCCTCAGTCTCTGTAAAGTCTTCAAATGAGCAGTTTACTCCCGCTGCCAGACTTGGGACGTTCTGAGCCTGAAGAACCAGCTGCAGGAGACAGAATAGGATTTCAGCTTTATTGCTTTATTGGCATGACAAACACTGAACATTTGTGCAAAAGACAGCTGGACTTTCATATGCAGATATTATCAGCCAGATAGCATCTACACCTACATTTTACTGTGTTGATTTACCCACTTCTAAGAACAGTGAGAGATAATTAGAAATCGCATTAGAAATATGGATCAGAAGCAATAAATCAGCAAGGAATTTGTGATTTTAAGTTTATTCCAGTGAAAATGTGATTATTCATCAAAATCAGAAATCTTAATATCAATATTAATATAATAATATTCTTAACAATATTAATAAGCAATGTTTAAATTATTAAAATGTACAAATAGACTGTTTATATTGTAAAATGTTTTGGCAATAAAAATAAATAACATAACATATTAAAACATTATCGATACATCAAAAATATTTTTAAATACAAAAATGTAATCCATATATTTTAAATATACTTCAGTCTTTCAGTTTTAAAATTTCACATTACAGTTGTTACTTTATAATTAATTTAAAAAATTGCTAAATATAAAAAGAATATCTAATTGGTAAATTACAAATAAATGTTTATTTATTATACATAATTTAAATTGTTCAAAAATGCAAACAAATTAACACCAAAACTTATGTTAATTTTAGTTTTAAAATCAAACAAAACACTTATAAAAAATATAAAATATATTTTTTTAAAATATATTATTTTAAAAATGTCATGTTTAATTGATTACAACTTCCCTTTACTTTTAAATATTTGTAAAATGTTTTGGTAATAAAACAAAAAATGAACATACCAAAACATTATTAATATATCAAAAACAATTTTACATAGTAAAACACTTTCTAAAGATTATTAAAAAAATATTTTAGTCTTTCAACTTTAAAATTTCACAATTAATTCACTGCTACTTGCAATTTTCAAAAAGTTATTAAATAATAAATAAAAATTAACATATTGTACACAATTTAAAAGAACAAATCAAAAGAAAATAACACAAAAAATCTAAATTTTTGTTTTAAAATCAAACTAAATTAAGCATTTTTAAAGAAAAAAATTACTTTCAAAATGTCATGTTTAATTGAATATAACTTGTCTTTACTTTTAAATATTTATAAATAAATACAATTAATAATAATTAACTGTAAAATGCATTAACAATGGATTAAAATAGACAAATAGAAAATCAAATTAAGTAACAAATAAAAGTTTATATTGTGTACACAATTTAAATGAATAAATCAAACCAAAATAATACAAACATATCTTAATTTTAGTTTTAAAATCAAACAATGTAACACATTTAAAAAAAAAAAACTATTTTGTTCTATCAGCTTCAAAATGGCATGCTTAATTCAATGTAACTTGCATCTTTTTTAAATATTTGTGACAAATCAATATCTATAGCAGTTCCAGCTCGGATACACTCATTGAAAGTGGTCAAAATCATTGCGAAACAACCTCCAATTAATGATCCATTGATCTGAATGACAATCTGAGGTGTAATTGACTTGCCTGGACTTCAGACATGGTGACAGAGATGTTGTTGGGTTGTACTGTGAGCCGGACGCATTGCTCCAGTCTGGAGGCGAATCGCTGGGGTTCATCTGCTCGCTCACAACGGTCCTTACGAGAACAGCTAAACAAAAACACAACAACACAACCACAATCAATCTACTGTGATCATCACACAGGCAGATCAAACACATTGTTTATTAATAGGTTGATTCCTTGTAGAATAACTCATGTGATGATGAAGAAAAGTCCGAAGTGTCATTACTATAATAAGAATTTTAAGTACATGAATAAAGGCTATGCTGAATAAATTTCATTACATAACATGGTTTGTCTTTACTCTAGCATTTTTGAACAAAATAGAATAAAACTGTAAAAAAGAAAATATATCAAACAATAAAATCTAAATAAAATAAAACACAAAATAAAACACAAAAAACTAAACTAAAACAAATTGCAGCAAAATAAAGTAAAAACCTTACATGTAAAAAAAGAAAAGTATATCTGTCTATTGGAGATTACTTCGGAACGAACTACAACTCCCAGAACTCCCTGCGCTCATCAACTCCTACAGCAGCTGCTGCTCATCTACACTGATTACAAGAATTATAAATACACCCTGCCTTTTTTTCACTACATTTTTCACTAGTCTTGTTTCACTACTGAACATTGCAAAGCGTTTTCCCTGGTTTGTTTTTGTTCCTAGCCTTGTTCCTCGTTCTGATTCACTGCCGCTTAGTCGGTTCTCTCACCTGCGTAATGACCATGTCTTTTAGATTTTCCTTGTGATACTGTTTTGCTCCTGTTTTTGACCCTTACTTCTAATAAACTGCATTTGGATCTGCAAGTCTGTTCTCAGCGTTTGCTTTGTTACAATATTATATTGTCCACCCTATACACAACTTTTCTAGTTTTAACTGTAAGGTACTGTAGTAATACATAATAAAATAATAAACTTAATTTTAAAATGTTAAGTTAATTAAAATATTACAATTTTATTTTTATGTAGGTTTTTGCTTAATTTTCTTGCACATTTTACATACCTAATAGATCCATACATACTTGCATATTATACATACTACGTCAAATATTTTGTAAATACATCATATATATATATATATATATATATATATATATATATATATAAATTTTAATAAAACTATAATTTGCACAGCCTTCTTAATACCGTATTGAAATTTTTATCATTAGAATAAAACTAAAAACAAAAAGGAAAGAAAAAAGGAAACTCTTCATAAAGATAAATAGATAAACAAGCAAACGCATATATCTGTGTGTGTTTGTTATGATCTGTGGGCTAAGGAGATGCAGATACTTACACACTGTGCAGGACACACCAGCCGCAGTGAGGATCACCAGAGGCCAGACACTCTCCACAGCTGCTGTACTGAGAACAGCTCTCCACTGGCACTCGCTTCACCTGTGCACACACACAAACACCACAGGCATTATCACACCTTACACCTCACCAGGCTTCATTTCAACATGGTTTTCTATTTACAATTACAGATAGAAAACAGCCCAATCCAAAACAAAATCCAGTATCTGCCCTGCTGCGTGATGAGCTGATAGCTTAGCAGCAGGCTAACGCATTTCTAACTGGAATCAGCTCTACATATTGAGAAACGTACGAAGTTCAAGTCATCTATTGAATAGTGTAAGTAATCACAGAAAAACATTAGCTAGTTTCATCTCTCATTTTTAGCTGTTAGCTTGAGGTGTTATCTTAGCTGTATGCTAACAGGGAGTCAAGACTTGTGTAGTTGTGAAAAAAGGATTCTTATTTACTGCATTATATTACTGTATGCACCCAAGAAAATCTGCAAATGGGATATCCCATTTTAAAAACATTCTAAAACAAGCTCTATACAAAAGTTAGAAAAATGAAGAGAAAATTGACAGT
Source organism: Danio rerio (assembly GCF_052040795.2). Taxonomy (NCBI): domain Eukaryota; kingdom Metazoa; phylum Chordata; class Actinopteri; order Cypriniformes; family Danionidae; genus Danio; species Danio rerio. The sequence continues at coordinate 37,637,534 of NC_141043.1, read as the reverse complement.
ATTTTTTCCATTCCAAACAGAAAACATAATTTTAAAATAACACTTTCAATGCAAAATGACTTGCTGTTGGCTAGTCTCATATCTCAATTTTATCTGTTAGCTTAGCTATATGTTTAGAGACAAGTCTGACTTATTTACTCTGAAAAAAGATGAACTCATTCAAATATTTTACCAAAGTCTGTAAGCTTAATATTAATAAAAAAAGTAATGAAAGCAACAGATCATTTTGTTTAAGGCAACCTGATAACAAAACAAACATGGCTTTTATCATAAGCTTAGCACCATGTTACAAACAAAAAATATCCCTGCTGGAAAAAAATAGCTTAAACCAGCAAAGGCTGGTTGGCTGGTTTTAGATGGTCGACAACCCTAGTTTTAGAGGGGTTTTGGTCATTTCCAGCCTAGTCTTAGCTGGTCATGTTCGGAAATGACCAGTTAAAACCAGCTAAATCCAGCTTGACCAGCCTTTAAGCTGGACATATCTGGTTTTGGCTGGCCTCATTTTAGCTGGTCATCTCCCAGCGTGACCAGTTAAGACCAGGCTGTAAATGGCTAGAAACCAGCCTGAAAATGGCCAAAACCCCTCTAAAAACAGGCTAATTGACCAGCTAAAACCAGCTAACCAACTTACGTTTACACCACACCTTTGTTTTACATTTACATATTTGGTACACGAAGCGACTTACATAGTTGGCTAGTTTCATTGATCGTTTGTATCTGTTAGCTTATAGCTACTCTACATGTTAACAGAAGAATCTGGCTTGTGTTCTGTGAAAAAACAAACTCATTTACTGCAATATATTACTGTATATACCACCAAAAGCAGCTAGATTAATATAAAATAAAAAAAATAAAATAAAAAAACTGTATTAAAAGGAAGGAATTATCTACTTTAGGAAAACCTACTAACAAAATGCACAGCTTTTACAATTAGCTGTTAGCTTAGCACCATTCTAAAAAACAAAGAGTCAGCTCTATATACCTGTAAAATGTTCAATTGAAGCACATTTTGATAGAATTTGCTTCATCGTTGCAAACAGAAAATCTTCAACTGATTTAACTAATATCCTATTATGAAGACAGTATTAAGGTGAAGGCAAGCCTGGCTTGTTTTTGTTTTACACATTTGTCACACACTTTCAATCAAAAGTGACTCAGAGTTAGAGTTTTATCACTTGTTTGTATCTGTTAGCTTAGCTAATTAGCCATTAGCTTAGCACCATTCTAAAACAAAGAGTCAGCTCTATATACCTGTTAGAAATGTTTAAGTGAAGCACATTTGGACATAATTTGCTTTATCACGTTACAAGCATCATGTTACAAATCTTCCATAATAAAAAAAACAAAGAAAACATGCCTGCAGTGTACAGTAGCAACTAGCCTGGTTTGTTTTTGTTTTCCATTTACACATTTGGCACACATTTTCAATTCAAAGCAACTCACAATGTATTTAAGGCCTTCCTTGCAATAAAACCCAAAATTTTATCTTTGCTAGCTCTCTTCTCGACCGATCACAGATGCGAACAGCTAATGACCAACATGCTTAAAACTTTTATGTAGAATCTGAGCATATTACAAACATCCAACGGAGAGAACAGCACATAATACCAAACCACCTAGACATCTACTTTCATTCAGTTTCAACCATCATAACATCTGACTGGCATTCAATTGGCTCTCAGGAGACTCGAAATGGCTGTGTTCCAAACCTAGACAGCTGCCTACCTAGACAGCATTTTTATTCATATGTACATCAAAGGATGCTTGCAACGAGCTTAAGCAAAGACATAGACAAAGTTGTGGTTTTTAAATAAGGGTGTAGGTTTAATATAACAGCAGTGTAGAAAACAAAAGAAAATGGCGGACAATACAGAACTGATGCAACAGTTTGACATAAAACTATGGGATTTTTGGGATCGACCATGGAAAAAAGAGAGATCGCAGCCCTTTTGGGCTTGGGAGCATTCAGCGTCTGGACTATTTCAATTAAGGTGATTTTTGCAATGTGAGAGTTCTACCTCTGCTCTTTGTTTAAACGTCAGGACTGGAGACTATTATACAGCAGCCATTCATACGTTCTCATCCCTCTCTATTTAAACAGCAGAAAGAGAACCCATTCATCTCTCTGCAAAAGGAGGAGGGGAAGCAAGAGGTGTATTAAATATAAAATAACATCTGCAAACGAGGCACGAGGCATTTGGGTCACAATGGAAAAGTATCTCAATCAGAGCGAGCAGGAGGGAGAAAGAGAGAGAAAAAGAAGGTGAAATACATTCAGTCATGTTCAAAGTGAGCTGGTCTGGTAGAGCCATAAACACCTACGTAAGTTTTTAAAGACACCCCATTTAATGCCCACAACTTAAAAAAAGAAGAAGAAGAAAAAAAGAAAAAAAAAAAAAAAAAATATATATATATATATATATATATATATATATATATATATATATATATATATATATATATATATATATATATATATATATATATATATATATATTTGTATTTATTAAATAAAATACAGTTTAATAAATATATTTGGGAACATAATAATTGTAAATTATATAAACATTATGTAAATTATAATATAAAACAATATTTCACTACAAATATAGCACATAAAAGCACAAATATTGAAAAAATATATAATCATCAAAATAATGTTAATAATAATAATAATAAAAAAATAATAATAATAATAATAAAGAAAACAATCTCTCTTATCTCTCTCTTATATCCTCAAGAATTGTTACTACTGCTTGTTACTACCCACTTAAAATGAGCTGAAAAAACACAATTCTTGTAATTTTTTTGGCCAATTTATTAGTTTTTTGCTCAGTCCACCTAAATTTGTAAACCATTAAGTTAACTTAGACATTTTGTGTTGAGGAAACATGAAGAAATTGTGTTAATAAAAAGGAAAAGAAGTCAACAAGATGCAAAAAATTCTGTACTTCAACAGTATATGATAATATCAGACCTTAGAGTTTAGGTTAAATAAAAAAAACAAATGTATTTAAACTTTTATTCAATAAAATCATGTTGGACCAACTCAATTTCATTTAATTGTGAAAATAGTTTTTTAGTTGATGCTAAAAAAAATATTTGGATGAAAATTCTGCCCTCAATTAAATGGAGTTCCTCCAATGAGGAAACATTAAGCAGAATATATATAACATTGTTTAAATTTTTTTCCCTTCAAATGATTGGGGGGGTAAACTAAAACTGTTTAATATTTTTTTTAAAGTACAAAAACACTCAATAAAATATTACAAAGTCATCTTGTGGACTGTGTATGCTCAGAACCCATTAAACGGGTAGTGGAAATGCACATTTTTGAAAATGTATGGTTTTGTTTTCTACAACTTTGCTGTTTAAAGATGCCTTAATAATATTTAAAGGATAAAATGACATACCTTAAGATGTCACAAACAACATAAAAACTCTATTAAACTAAACAGAACTTAAAACATAACCACTGACACATTTGTGTTTAATACCTCAGAAATCCGAATCTAAAACAGAATCCAAACACTGAATATCTGAAAAGGTTTGTGCAGATGTAATTGAGGACGGTGTGTTTTCTTTATTCTGTGAGGGGCTTGGACAAACCCGCTGCATGTAATTGCGCCATCTGTGCAATTTGGGCCAAAAATTGGTCATGCTCTAAAGGTGGCTGTGATGATCGATAGCTTATTTTTTCATCCCCAAACACACACACACATACCTCACAGAGCAAGCGCACATTTTCCATGAACACACGCCAAATGAATAGGTCATTCTTTTGCCCCTTTAACCCCCCTTAAAATGACACAGCCTAATTTAAAAAGAGCAAACTTTAGAGACTAGGAGGCCTCCTTTTTTTTTCTTTTAACACCCCCATCTAAGCCTCCCTGTTCATCTATCTTCCATTTGGCCACGCACAAAAAAAGAAATGGCAGATGAAACCATAGATCATGGCCAGGAAGCCAGACACAGCCTACAGGGAGAGGATGAACGAAAGAAGAAAAAAACAGAAAGAGAGAGAATGAGAGAAAGAGGAAAAGAGAGACACTTCATGCAGCCAAAACTATTTGTCAATTGGTACACAAGGTGACTGTACTTCACCTTTAGGTCATCCAAAACGGTGATGTTGGTTTTGTCTTGACTAGAACATTAAAGCAACACTCATTTTATAGCATTAAACGGTTGAATTTTAACAGTGGGAGATGCGGTGGTGCAGTAGGTAGCGCTGTCGCCTCACAGCAAGAAGGTCGCTGGTATGAGCCTTGGCTCCAAAGACATGCACAAGGTGAACTGGGTAAGCTAAATTGTCCATAGTGCATGTGTGTGGATGAGAGTGTAGTCTTTCCCAGTGATGGGTTGCAGCTAGAAGGGCATCCGCTTTGTGAAATATATGCTGGATAAGTTGGTGGTTCATTCTGCTGTGGCGACCCCTGATTAATAAAGGGACCAAGCCAAAAAGAAAATGAATAAATGAATCCATTTGAACAGTGTCGAATTTATTCAGCTAATCTGGCAGGATAAATTTTAGCTTAGCTTAGCATAAATCATAGCATCAGATTAGACCATTAGCATCTCGCTTAAAATAATTTTTAAAAAAGTTTACACAGTTTTCCTATTTAAAGCTTCACTTTTCCGTAGTTAGATTGAGTACTTAGACTGATGGAAAATGAAACAATGCTATTTTTGAGGTCGACACGGCTAGGAACTACACTTTCATTCTGTTGTAATAATCAAGGAACTTTACTGCCATACCACATGCCAACAGTAGGCACAATTATATTAAGCAGAAGCGAAAAACAGCCCCAGCTAGGTAACTTCCAACGTGTCTATGTAATATTATTGTGCCTGCTACAGCCATGGTATGGCAGCAATGTTCCTTGATTATTACACCAGAATAAAAGTATAGTTCATAGCCATATCAGCCTTGAAAATAGCAATTTTTCATTTTCCGTCAGTCTTAGTGCTCGACGTACCTACAGAAGAGTCAAGCTTAAAATATGAAAATTATCAAAACATAAAAAAGTGATATGCTAACGGTCTAATCTGATTCAATTATTTATGCTAAGCTAACTAAATTCTAAAATGTAAAAAATTTGAAGCCCCACATTTTAAAATTTAAAACACTGCAGAATTCTGTCAATATATATTACCAGGAGCCTTGAGTAAAAATTTTTATTGAATATGTATATACAAAACTGTGGTCCGAGGTGATTCTTAAATGCAGATCAAAGGCTGCTGTACCTGAACGGTTGCCTATAACTTGCATTAAAAATCATTACGAACCAGTCTGAGTTCAAAAAGTCCCCTACATCTGAGTGAATGACCTGCAAATGTTCATTTTGGTGTGAACCATATTTTTAGAATTAGAATTAAAGCTTTGCTAAAATACTGTAGGCTACATTTCTTAAAGAATGTCTCCCTCAGAAGACATAAATAATGTAAGGCCATCAATGTTCAGAAAGCCCAGTGGGGTGTCCATGTCCATGGCTAATCTTAGTCAGGGTAAGAGGGTCACACACACACACAAAAAGACACTGGTTCCATGATAAATTGCAACATCTGCAGTCATATAAGTAAAGGAATGCACCTGTAAAACCAAATCTGAATTATTAGTTTATCTTTAAAGCCAATGCGGTCGAGAAATATCACACCTGTGACTGTAAATCAATATAAACCTCAATAATATGCAAAGTAAGTCTAGGCAGCTCTAAACTTCCTACAGCATATAAGTATGCGCTGGCTTTCTTTAAAGATGCAGGACAGAGAGATTGTCAAGGTTCATGATGTTTTCCAAAGTGCATGTTCCTTAGATTTTTTTAACCAGTGCAAAACTCTGATAACGGCTCCTTGTTTCTGGATTTTTGTATATATTTTTTTACTATGAAAACATTATGTAACGTTTGACTTTGTAATCCTTTCACATTTCCTAAATAAAATACAATTAAATTAAATAATTAGAAAGTAAAAAATAAAATTAAAAAAGACAAAATGAAATCAACTATATTTGAAAATAAAACAAAACAAAGAAAAACATAAAAAGATAAAATAAAATAATTAAAAAAATAAAATAAAAAATTTAACAAAATAAAATATTTGGAAAAATGAAATATATAATAATATATATATATAATAATAATAATACAATTTAAATATACAAAAATAAATGAAATAAAAAAATAAAATTATAAAAACAAAAGAATTAAAAAATTAAATAAAATAAAACAAAATGAAATAACAAATTTTCAAAAAAATAAATAAAATAAAAAATCTAAATAAAATAAAATATAAAATATAATAAAATAAAATAAAATACAACAAAATTAAATGAAATAATGAAATACAATAAAATAATTTGAAAATGAAATAAAATAAATAAATAAATATCAATAAAATAAAATAAAATAATTGTAAAAATAAAATATAATAAAAATAATAATAATAATAAAAGAAGAAAAAATAAAAAAATTAAATTAAATAAAAAATTAAATAAAATAGTTGTAAAAATAAAGTAAATTACAAAATAATTAAGTAAAGAAAAAAAATATAATTAAATGAAATAAAATTAAATTATTTAAAAAATAAAACAAAAAATAAAATAATTAAAAAATAAAACAAATTAAAATCAAATATAAATCAAATAAAAATACATTTCTCTAACGATGGATTAAGATCAAATTTCTCTACATACATTAATTACTGCATAATTCGCTTTCAAAATGCAAATGCAACTTTCTATTCACACAACAAACAAACGATAAAACACAATTCATGTTAGTCATTTCAGTCTGCCATCTCTGCATTTTACCTCCAATAAACGTCGGTCAAATGCTAATTACAACTCCAAATTCAGCCGTGTTTCTGGCAGGGTAAATATGCGAGCAGAAACGGCCTTCACGGTGCAGAGTGTTATTGAGCGCGAGCACTCGCTGCTACGTGTCAGAGCTCAATAAACCTCCTGCTTTATCAATAACACAACACAGTCAAGGATTTGTGTGTGTGTGTAATTTATGAATATCAGCATGTCAACATCTGGGCTCTGGAAAAGCTCTGTTGGTCAGTGTGTCACGTCTGGATGAGCTCCTCGCTAAAATCATGACATGAAGAGGAAAAAAAAAGCAAATTAAGTGGTGCAAAATGATGAAATGCAGTGGGGGGAGAAAGAGGTGAGGAGAGAAGACAGACTGGTAGAAGAAAGCCAAGAATGTCTGCCTCCAGCTGCGAGGTGAACTGTGATTTGGTTTTAATTGCTGCAAAGTGTCTTGTGTTTATGCTACTAGTCAAAACTTGGACGACCACACTTGTTCTTTATAGTGTCATTATTTTGCACAGTATCATAGTCTAAAAGGTTTTTATGGTTGACCTCAATGTATAATAATATAATTAACATATTATAATATAATATAATATAATATAATATAATATAATATAATATAATATAATATAATATAATATAATATAATATAATATAATATAATATAATATAATATAATTTAATATAGCATAATATTCATTTTCCTTGGCTTAGTCCCTCCATTCATCAGAGGTCGCCACAGCGGAATGAACCACCAACTTATCCAGCATATGTTTTACACAGTGGATGCCCTTCCAGCTGCAACCCAGTTCTGGGAAACATCCATACACACTCATTCACACACATACACTATGGCCAGTTTAGTTTATTCAATTCACCTATAGCGCATGTCTTTATTCAAAAGAATACACAGCCTTTGTTCAATATTTTGTTGATGCACCTTTGGCAGCAATTACAACCTCAGGTCTTTTTGAATATGATGCCACAAGCTCAGCACACCAGTCTTTAGGTATTTTGCCCATTCCTCTTTGAAGTACCTCTCAAGCTCTATCAGGTTAGATGGGAAGGGACGGTGTACAGTCATTTTCAAATATCTACAGAGATGTTCAATAGGATGTATATCTGGGCTCTGGCTGGGCCACTCAAGGACATTCACGGAGTTGTTGTGAAGCCACTCCATTGATATTTTGGCGGTGTGCTTTTGGTCATTGTCCTGCTGGAAAATGAACCGTCACCCCAGTCTGAGGTCATGAGCACTCTGAAGCAGGTTTCCATTCAGGATGTCTCTGTACATTGCTGCATTCATCTTTCCCTCTATCCTGACTAGTCTTTCAGTTCCTGCTGCTGAAAAACATCCCCACAGCATGATGCTGCCACCACCATGCTTCAATGTAGGGATGGTATTCGCCTGGTGATGAGCAGTGCCTGGTTTTCTCCAAATATAACGCCTGGCATTCACTCCAAACAGTTCAATTTTAGTCTCATCAGACCAGAAAATTGTGTTTCTTATGGTCTGAGAGTCCTTCCGATGCCTTTTGGCAAATTCCAGGCAGGAGTGGCTTCCATTTGGCCACGCTACCATACAGGCCTGATCGGTGGATTGCTGCACAGATGGTTGTCCTTCTGTATGGTTCTCCTCTCTCCACAGAAAAATGCTGGAGCTCTGACAGAGTGACCATCGGGTTACTGATCACCTCCCTGACTAAGGCCCCTCTGCCCCAATCACTCAGCTTAGATGGCCGGACAGCTCTAGGATGAGTCGTGGCAGTTCCAAACATCTTCCACTTATGGATGATAGAGACCACTATGCTCATTGGAACTTTTAGACCAGCAGAAATTTTTCTGTAACCTTCCTCAGCCTTGTGCCTCGAGACAATGCTGTCTCGGAAGTCTACAGACAATCCCTTTGTCTTCATGCTTGGTTTGTGCTTTGACATACACTGTCAACCCTGTTCCCTTATATAGACAGGTGTATGCCTTTTCAAATCATGTCCAATCAACTGAATTGACCACAAGTGAACTCCATTTAATCTGCAGAAACATCTCAAGAATGATCAGTGGAAACAGAATGTACCTGAGCTCAATTTAGAGCCTCACGGCAAAGGCTGAGAATACTGATATACATGTGATTTTTCAGGTCAACAAATTTGCAACAATTTAAAAAAACCTTTTTTTACATTGTCATTATAGGGTATTATGTGTAGAATTCTAAGGAAATAAATTTATTTAATTCATTTTGGAATAGGGCTGTAACATAAAACAATGTGGAAAAAGTGAAGCACTATGAATACTTTCTGGATGCACTGTATATGAGAACATAATACATGTCTAGAGTTGTGACTGATAAATAGCATATACATTGACTATCACCTACTCACACACACACACACAGACACACTTAGTGAAGTGAAGAGCTGGCAGTTTCTCACGTTGTCTCAACGTCTTGTCACGTTGTCTATATTAAGACGTCCGCCACACAAATCAGATTACAGAGAGCTGATACTTCCTCTGATAGAAGAACCCTGACCTTCAGAAAGAGAGACACGGCTCCAGTTTCCTCACTGTACTGACTTGAGCTGCAGATACTGTACTGTATACCAGCCCCGATTCTGTGATCAAACGCTTTCACAGTCACATCTGTTAACACAGCACACATTACACTAGTGCTTAATCTTAATGACCCAAAATAAATAAATAAATGCAGTTAGAAAGTTATAATTCTAAATTACAGATTTACAGTTGAAATCAGAATTATTAGCCCCCCTTAATTTTTTTTATTATTATTATTATTATTTTATTTTATTTTTTTTTTAATATTTTCCAAATGATGTTTAACAGAGCAAGGACATTTTCACAGTATGTCTGATTATATTTTTTTTTCTTCTAAAGAAAAAAGTCTTATTTGTTTAATTTTGGCTGGAATAAAAGCAGTTTTAATTTTTTTATAAACTTTTAAAGGTCAAAATGATTAGCTCCTTTAAGCTATATTTTTTCCGATAGTCTACAGAGCAATCCATTGTTATATAATATTTTGCCTAATTACCCTAACCTGCCTAGTTAATCTAATTAACCTAGTTAGGCCCTTAAAGTGACATTTAAACTGTATAAGAGTGTCTTGAAAACTATTTAGTAAAATATTTTTTACTGTCATCATGGCAAAAATAAAATAAATCAGTTATTAGAAATGAGTTATTAAAACTATTATGTTTAGAAATGTGTAGAAAAAAATCTCTCGGTTAAACAGAAATTCATAATTCAGGGGGTTTAATAATTTTGACTTACTATACATGTATAAAAATTTTTTATGAAAATACTCCATTCCGATTTACTGATTTTATTAGCTGTGCTTGATTTAAATGTTATGGTCATACTTTACAATAAGGTTTCATTAGTACATACAGTGCTCAGCATATATAAATACAGCCCCCACAAATCTCTCATTAAAATGTATATGTTTTCTATAAGATGCTTTATTGCATCTATAAGATGCAATATTATATTTGTGCATATACATTAGTTTAGTCAGTACTGAAGCCAAATCTGGAGCTAATCTAACAAAATAACTTATGATAATGGTTCAAAAATTAGTATCCCAAATTTACATGTTAGGGAGAAATATTAAATAAAACTTTTAAAAATAGCAAAAATCAAGAGAAAAAATAAATGTATACAATTTTTTTCGAAATTTTGTAGGTTGTAATTTGTTTTCAATATTTTGCATAAATTTAAATGCATTATCTTTACATTTCTAAAGATGTTTGGTGACTTAAATATTATTTTAATATATATATATATATATATATATATATATATATATATATATATATATATATATATATATGTGTGTGTGTGTTTAATGAATCTGTGTTGTCAAACTGCACCAAAATATATGACCTATATTCACTGAGAAATTTATAAAAATATTCATTTTCAAAATGGAAAGTACTCATATTTTCTGAGCACTGTATTTACTTTGTATTTAACATTGTTATTTGTTTTTAATGGTTTGAATGGTTCGAAACCTACTTACATTCACTGGCACACGTCATTAAGGCCAATCAGGTCGAAAAACCAGTTTCAGCTAGTTGTTCCCAAATCACGGTTAAAATCAAGAGGTGACAGGGCTCTTTCTGTCAGAACCCCCTGTCTGTGGAATGGTCTGCCTTTACATATCAGGTCATGCTCTTCCCTTGGTGCTTTTAAGACTCATTTGCAATTAATTAATTTTAATCTGTGTTACATATTATGTATGTTGGTCACTTTGTAGTAAAATACTTTGGTCAACATCTGTTGTTTTCTATTTTTTACTCTACAAATAAAGCAAACAAACATCCAAAAAAACAAATGCTTTTTAACTTTAGTTAATGCACCGCAAGTTAACATGAACTAACACTGAACAACTATATTTTATGTAATTAATGTAAACATGAATAAATAATGTAATAAATGTATTGTTCATTGTTTGTTCACGTTAATAAATGCAATAACTAATGTGAACTAATACAATCTTATTGTAAAGTGTGATCAGGTTTTTAGTATTGGCCTTATTGTATCATATTACAATAATGTAAAATATAATATAATATAATATAATATAATATAATATAATATAATATAATATAATATAATATAATATAATACAATATAATATAATATAATATAATATAATATAATATAATATAATATAATATAATATAATATAAAATAATATGATATAATATAAAATTCATTATAATTCATTATATTATTCATTCATTTTCCTTCGGCTTAGTCTCTCCATTCATTAGAGGTCGCCACAGCAGAATGAACCGACAACTTATCCAGCATATGTTTTACACAGCGAATGCCCTTCCAGCTGCGAACCAGTACTGGAAAACATCCATACACACTCATTTCACACTCATACACTACGGCCTGAAAAGATTTCTTCAGAAATTAAAATAAAAATGCTTTCTTAACTCATCTGTAGGGCCAGATGGAATCTGCGAATGTTTTTTGCTATTTCTGCTGAGTTTTGGTAAAATCTGCGGATTTCTGCTGAATTATCTTAAGAGTATCATAGCTAAAACCTTAAATAAAAAAAAAAAAATGAAATAAAAAATAATCTCTTTTTAACATTTATTTAATATTTAAAATGCACTTTATTTGGAAAATAAAGCAAGTTTGTCATATGATATACCCACTAAAAGACAGAAAATAAAACTGTACAAACTGCATTGTACATAAATCAGATAATTATTTTCCTATTATTCAATAATATTACTGAAATAAATAAAAAAAACTGAATAAATATAAATGTACACACATTTACACATTTAAATAAACAGAATTATAGAAAAATCTGTGGAATTCTACGTGCACAGATTCCAGGTGGGCCCACTCATCTGAAGCGAAAATGTGATGTTATGTCATCTAAAAATGAATATAATATCTCTAAAAACAACATTTCATTTCAGATTTGGAAGAATAACAGAATAAAGTTTACAGAATAGATAAAAAATTGCTAGGGGTCTCTTTACATATACTCACACACATAAAAATTATTTAAATAAAGTATTTATTGAAGTAGGATGTACTGAAAGAAAAATATATAAAAAAACATAAATGGTATTTAAAATATTTAAATGATTAAAATTGAATAATAAAATGATTTTAAGGAGTTTGCATGTTCTCTATGTGTTCACTTGGGTTTCCTCCGGGGGCTCTGGTTTCCCCCACAATCCAAAGACATGCGCAATAGGTGAATTGGGTAAGCTAAATTGTCCGTAGCGTAAGTGTGTGAATGAGAGTGTATGGATGTTTCTAAGTGATGGGTTGCAGGTGGAAGGGCATCCGCAGTGTAAAACATGCTGGATAAGTTGGCGGTTCATTCTGCTGGACTAAGGCAAAAAGAAAATGGATGAATGAATCTCTTATTGGTTAAACCTTTATTTTCTTTTTGAAGGTGCACGCACTGATGACAAGTCACAGTAAAATAAAAACAAACAAAAACAACAACAACTAAAATAAAACTTAAACCAATTTATTTTCCTGAAGCCTTATATAATTCCACATGTCTTTCTTTTTGGTTTTGACGTGGCTCTTGACAGCTTTCATGAGTCACCCCCCTAAAAAGCATAAACAATATCTCCCCAAACTACATGAGCAATATCCTGAACTGACAAACTCGCTGATGGCCTTTTTTTCCATGAAATTCCTCAGGGCCTCAGATAAACGTTGTAAAGTTTATCGTCCGAACGGCAGCGAGCTCTGTTTAAATCAAGCTAACGCTAATCGAAGTTTCTTCTGGCTCAGTACGGGACAGCTTTATGTCTTACCGCCGAGCCCAGAGACACGCAGAGGCTATCAGCAACTTTTAATTAAGTGGGTGTGAATATGGGAAACGGAAAATTGTTCTGTCAACCCGACGAAATGGAGTTTTTGATGTTTGAGGCACAACATGCACCGTTTCTATTATCCAATGAAGAGATACAAATGGAGAAGAAGTGGAAAAAAATAATGCGAGGAGCAAAGGGGGGAGGCAAACGTGGACGACGCGCAGCACCATCTTTTCTCAGATCAGCACGAAATGGTGAAAAGAAACAGCAATATCAGGGAACATTAGGGCTGCTGTCTGTTCTCTAATGCGCCGCGATATCTTCATAAGCCTGAGGTATGGAAGACAACATATTAAAATGGGGGACTGAATGCAATGCTGGATTATGGTGTGATTGTGTTTACGAAAAAATTTTGCTAGATTCAAAGGGGATCAAATATAGCTTCACGAGAGAATGTCTACTTTCTTATAATATAATATAATATAATATAATATAATATAATATAATATAATATAATATAATATAATATAATATATATTTTATATGTTATATTATATTATACTATATACACATGATATAGTCAAGAAAATTAATAAGGCAATGGAAAATAAGACCCATTTCTTATAATATTATTTTTAAAATTATTTATTTATTTATTTATTCATTTATTCTTTCATTTATTTATTCACTGGTATGTTTTTTATAATAATAATAATAATAATAATAATAATAATAATAATAATAATAATATGATGATGATGATGATGAGAATTATTATGATTATGATTATGACGATTATTATTATGACAATTATTATTATTAATATTGCAAACCACAAGCTAAAAACCACTTTGCTTTTAATGCTTTATTTTTTGCAAACTAATGTAACACATTTGATTCATAAACGAAACGGTGTGCGTGTGTGTGCATGTGCACACTTTAAACATATAATTATATTGAATTATTCAACTAATTGACCTTATTAAATGCTTCAACAACAATATATTATAATATAATATAATATATTTTAAAATCATTATGTTATACTAAATTATACCCTATAAACACATTCAATAGTCAACAAAATTGAAATTAATACCTTTTTCTTATACATTTACAAATACACACATACAACATCAATTACCTTTAATAGAAATGTTTATAATCAACCCAGTCTCGTACTGAAAACTGCCAAATAAGTCCCAGGAGATACTTTTTTGATAGAATCTTTTTTGATAATCCACTAGAGGGTGCTGTGTACACTTTTTTTAGATCTCAAATTTCTCTCGTAAGTGCCATACACACCAACTTTTCTCTGTTAAATCCACAAAAGGCTGCTGTCGACTGACTGTTTGACTGACTGACTGACTGACTGACTGACTGACTAAATAACTAACCAATCAACTGACTCCCTAAACCCAACCAAAATTATTTTCAAAAGCACCAACTGACCCGCGCACCCACTTCCCTAAACCCAACCAATAGTATTTTCAAAAGCACTGACTGACCCACCCACCCCCTTCCCTAAACCCAACCAATAGCATTTTCAAAAGCACCGACTGACCCACATACATTGTGTACCATATAGGTGGACATTAGTACCTTTAAGGTTTACTTTTGTACCTTTTAGCTACTATGAGGTACACATTTGTGCTTTTTGGGTATTAAACTGCACCTGTTAGCAACAAAACTGTATTGAAAAGATAATGCCCCAGTGACAGATTTTGTACATTTATTTATGAGAGTGCATATATATCCAAATTGTAACAACGAAGTGACGCTAAGAACAGAGGTGTGGATCCAAATGAAAAGTCTTTATAGAACAGAGAATGGTCAGGCAAACAACAGTCAACACAGGAGCAAACATGTCAAAATAACAGGCAGATGTTCAAAAAAGGCAGGCAGCATACAACTTTAACAAACAAAACAAAGCGAGGGTCAAAAACACAGCAAGGCAAGGAAAACGCTTTGTAATGTTCACTTACAGTTCAACAAGACTGTGTGTTTGTGTGCTGTGTATATAGTCCTGAAATCAGTCCATGAGCAGATTCAGCTGTGTGTTCACAATCAGTCAGGATCAGGAACTGGTGTGAGTGTTGCATTACTGGAATTGTACTCCATAAAAAGGTGGATTTGTAGTTCTATGTGATCTGCGAGGTTGGATCGCTGGTGACCGTGATATATATATATATATATATAGACACACACACACACACACACACACACACACACACACACACACACACACACACACACACACACACACACACACACACACACACACACACACACACACACACACACACACACACACACACACACACACACACACACACACACACACACACACACACACACACACACACACACACACACACACACACACACACACACACACACACACACACACACACACACACACACACACACACACACACACACACACACACACACACACACACACACACACACACACACACACACACACACACACACACACACACACACACACACACACACACACACACACACACACACACACACACACACACACACACACACACACACACACACACACACACACACACACACACACACACACACACACACACACACACACACACACACACACACACACACACACACACACACACACACACACACACACACACACACACACACACACACACACACACACACACACACACACACACACACACACACACACACACACACACACACACACACACACACACACACACACACACACACACACACACACACACACACACACACACACACACACACACACACACACACACACACACACACACACACACACACACACACACACACACACACACACACACACACACACACACACACACACACACACACACACACACACACACACACACACACACAATCTATTATCTGTAAAATAGAAGTTAATAACATTCTATTGTAAAATAATATAATATAAATGTTTCATACCTTTTCTTTTTTATTATATCATATTATAGATTTAAAAGGAGAACAATAAAATCTCCATCTTTCAGAAGAGAATGGCAGCCGGCCACCTTCTCAAACATTTTATCCCGAAAAAAAAAAAAAAAAAAAAACGTGACTCAGTCCTGAGACGGTGACGGAAGCTTGTTAGCCGCTGCTGTTGACAAGAGAGATGACGAGATGCCTCCGATTACGATAAACAGGGACAAAAGTGAATGTGGGGAGAGAGAAAAATTCATGAAAGATGGCTTGAAGGAAGCCGGAGTGGATCCAATCACGATCCGTCTGCCTCGACCGCTGTCGGTTCTCAAAGAGCCGGCAATATCTCAGGCAGACGGAGCGCGAGGAGCCGCCATCTGAAAGAAAATGACCCCTGGGGCAGCTCTCCCATTGACTCCTTCCTCCATACGAGGAGGACAACTTAAAAGAGAGGGGAGAAAGAAAGGGGGAGAGAAAAAAAAGATAGATGAAGGGGAGAAGACAGAACAAATTGCTTCAAACCAATTAATTTTCACTTCTCTCCTGCGCTCGGCCCTTTGGGTCTGCAGACTGAGAAAGAGCGAACTGTGAAACTCATTCACCTCATCCTGGATGGTTCAAACCCACTCCAGATCTCCAAGAACAAAAAAAGCAGCGTTAGTGGACACAATGAACCGATGTGAGCCTCAACAACATCTCAGAGATGCACTTTGAGATCAAAACTATGGAAATGGTTTAGTTTTTGTTGTTTTCACACTTGCAGCTCGGTTCTATTGGTTTGTTTGGCCCAGACCCAAAAAGAAAGTAATAGCTTTCGCCTTAGTTGACTTATTGTTCACACTGTCATGTTTAAAGGGATAGTTCTTGAAAATGTAGCTACTATTAACACACTCTTAAGTGCTTCCTAACAAGAGCTGTGCGATTTAGATAATAAATAAGTAATTGTGATTTTTCTGACTGATACACACTATAAAACTATTGTCTCAGTAGTGTGAGGTACACACTTCACATAAAATTAACACAACATGCTTTAACTGAACACTGTAAAACATATCCGCAAGTGAACAGTTTTCATGGGTCAATGACATGACCACATTAGAATGGTTTATACTATGACCAGGGATACAATCAGCCAGCGCAGTTGTCCCTCCATAGTAAAAAGCGACATGTTTGTTTGCTTGCAGGAGTTACATTAGCATTTTCCCGCATCTAATTCTTACCAATTAAAAAGCAGTTTACGAAATACGAAATGTGGATTTTGTCACATGACTTTCATCTCTTTTCAACTGGTTCGGACCAAAGCAATCAGTGTGGTGTGAAAAGGACCCAAAGATGGCAGAAAAATGTTACAATGTATAATTTGTTGCCCTTGGTCTGGACTAAATAAACCGAACCACAGATGTGCAAGCACCCTTAGATTCCGCTTTCAGTTTCAAATATTATCATTTGAATTGTCTCTAGCTGTTTTAGTATTATTTATTGTGGTAAATATTCTTTTTCGCTCAGATACAGATACACACAGACATTAATACCAGGATGACAATGCATCATCACATCAGCAGAAAAAATAACATCAGAAAGAAAGAAAGTCCAAAATCAAACAAATTGGTCTTTAGACTACTGTATATACAATAGCGTTCACCAAAAGACCAGTATCATTTATTACGGACTGCACATAAGCTTAAAAAAACAGCCGTTTTGTCTGCTTTTCTTTCCATGGCTATGATCTGACCCTCAGGGTTTTTACATTCTCACCCTCACACTGACCACAGCAACACCACTTTCATCTCCATTACAATGGCTCTCAACCTCAATCGCTCTGTGTGGTCACTGCTAGCGCTACGAACACAACTTCCTGTAAGAGAAGCACTTCCTCCCCCTCGCTTGCTTTAATAGTTCAAACATTCTTCCTCCATAAAACCTTCTTTCCCAACAAAGCCATTTGCAGCCGCACTTAAATCAACATCAGTCCGAGCGCGCAGTGAATACATGCGCGGCTCCATTTAAAGAACGCTAGGCTAAGTTAATGTGCTGAAGGGTTATCAGGACCGCCCTCTCAACACGAAATCCCACTCATACAGAAACCATCTATACCAATTACAGAGCATTTTCCATCTGAAGACGTGGATACATTAAAAACAATTATCCCCACGCTCTGATGGATCGCACTGTTGGTTTAGGCAGGTGTGTGTATATATATATGTGTGTGTGTGTGTATACTGGGAACCATCACAGTAAATAAATGCAAAGCAAAGGCAAAATCATCTAACACTGTCAGTCTTGCACTTTCGTTTAGAGCTTAAATCTTGTTTTACACTCTTCAAGATAATGTTTGCATAAAAGGGGTTTTCTTATGCAACAATGCTGTAGAACAACAAGATTTTGTTTTTCAGTCAACAGTTCAGAAAGCTTATTTTTCCTAGGAGTGTTTAGATGCATCCACTTTTACTTTGAATTAAGCTTCAACTTCCAGGTTATTAATGTTTAGAAATCATCAATAATGTCAACATAATGTTAAAAAAACACTACATGTTTACAAATGAAGACTTTTTTTTCTGAAGACAGCGAAAAGTATTACATCATTTTAGAGATTACATTACAATTTTACATTAAATTTACAGATTTACATTAAAAAAGTACATTTAAAATTTTATTAACCTATGTTATTTGATAAAACTACAATGTAACGTGATGTACAAATGTATCCACTGAAAATATTTTTATTATATGTATTTCATTATATCTAAATATATAAATTTTATTATATGTAAAATTAGATTAGCGCAAATCTAATCAAAGACAGTTTGAAAAATCTAAATAAAAGATCTAAAATCTAATTTTCCCAAATCACATAGCTCTAGTTTGAAAGCACTTGAGGATGATTTAATAGTGACTACACAATATGATATGCAGAAATAAGTCCTTTATTTCTGAGTGTGTGTATAAAAAGATAATTGATGAAACAGTATAGTTGAAAACCTGAAACTTGAAGTATAATTCTTTAAAAATAGTTTAAAAAAACAAAATGTATTTAATTTTAAACAAGGTTAATTTAGTTAATTTCATATTATGTTTTATTATTACATATAAAAGCAGAAATGTGTTAATTAGAGAGTTATAAAAATGTATATTAAAACCCGTGAAATATATGGTGCAATCCCCCCAAAAAAATAATAACACACATATATATATATATATATATATATATATATATATATATATATATATATATAAATGAACAATAATAGTGAAGTGTGTTAAAAAAACTGAGTTATATCCTAATACACAATATGCTATGCCCAATATGGTCTAAAACTTGACAAGTGGGCAAATCTAAGCTTGTTTTTAATAAAACAAATATAAATATGCATATAATAAATAATGTTGCTAATAAGGATAACATTTTACAAAAGCAAATTGGTATTAATAAATTGAAAAAGCCCCCCAAAATGAAGAAGGCATGAAAGTATGGTTTTTATATGTATGTAGGCTTTAATCCTTATATATATATATATATATATATATATATATATATATATATATATATATATATATATATATATATATATATCCTTGTTATATCCTATATACATCCTTAATACTTTAATTATTTTTTATTTGTAAAGATTTTCGTATTGGTCTACATTTTGTGTGTATTAAGCAGTGTGTAAACGAGGAGCACAACTAACGTGCTCTGCGCGTAGACTGGCTTTGTTCTGGCCTATAGAACATTCTATTATAGTTTCTCAAAATAGTAACGCACCAGCAATGCGCCTCAACACGCCTCCTTTTTTAGACCAATACGCCTATGGGTGCACACATGAGCGCAAATGCATTTGCTATTTAACCAGTGTGGCGCAAAACATCAAAACGACTCTTGCGCAAAGCTAAAACTAGCAAACAACTATTGCGTCGCGCCTTGTGCTGCATTGCGCCGGGTGTATGATAGGGCCCAAAAACAACATCATGAAATCAATATAAGGAGAGAGAGAAACAAAATCTAATTCCAGTTTTTAATCCTGAATTTACTCAATCCTAAAAAGTGTCTTCCTTAAAAATAAAAGATCTAGAAATGGTCTTCATGGAGCTACAGATTCCAATTATAGCTCCTTTTAAAGAATATACAGCACTGAAAGTAGCTGTACTCCATAGTAAACAACCGTCTGGATCTGGATCTAAGGGTCCCGGTGAGGTGAAAGGTCAGCAGCTGGGCTTAGCTTGTAAATTACGGTGTGATACAAGGTCAGCTCCCAGATGACTGGACATTTTCTCCATGTCAGTTTTTCTTCTGGTGTACATTTGAACTCTTGAATGTGCCCCTTCAGGCTAGTGAGATCTTGCTCACTAAAAATCAATCATTGGGAAATTAATTTTAAAGATCATTTTCTATAGAGCCAGTACACATCTATAATGTTTGGTAAATGTATCTGTAATGCATCCACAAAGCTTTAGAATCAGCCGCACGTTCTTGTAAATAATTGAAAGCAGTTATTATACACTGCTGTCCATGAAGTAATCATTAAAAACAATGCACAATCAACAATCGTGTTGCATTTTGCATATGATTTTTAGCCATGAATAGGTAATAAATATAATCATTTCCGACAAAATACAAGTACTACAAGTATTATAAAAGGAACCAATTGGGTGATTGTTTGGGTTTGCAGTTATCCAAAGCAATTCTCATTAATATACTCCCGCAAGGAACATCATTTATTCATTCATGCATTTATGTATGTATTTAGTTGGTAAGTTCAATCATAAATGCAGTATTATTAACGGATAATATCATAATGTTTCATAATAACATTGAATAGTAATTGTAATGACCAGCCCAATCTCATAAGGAACATCGATGCATTGCAATTCATTTATCGATTCTTAGATTTTTGGAATGCATTGTGATTCTCTATGCAATCGATTCTGAACTTAGAGTTATTAACAGCAGATGGCGCTCTATGCTAGTTTTAATTGTACACTCTTAGGGCTGATTTATACCTTCACGTGGTTGCATAGCCCTCACAGTGGCTGACGAGCAGCTCTCAAAAAAATGTAACTACACGTCGCAACGATGCATAGCGCAAGCTCTGTGATTGGTCGGCTTAGTAGCTGTGACAAGTGTAGGAGGTGTTGAGAGCTGCGAGCCTGAAGGAGCGAGTGTTTACAAGTGTCGAGTCCTGGGAAGGAGCTCCAGATGGAAACTTTTGTTTTGTGTTTACCTTACGATTAAAGTTGTTGCACGTCCACCGGTTCCTGCCACTGAAGTTTTAGCTACTTGTACATTAAGTGTTACAGCAGAGGAACATAAAAGCACGCAGAAGAATAAATGCATAGCTAGAACACCGCGAGGAAACCAACCAACACCGGGAGAACATACAAACTCCACACAGAAATGACTCAGCTGGGACTCGAATCAGCAACCTTCTTGCTGTCAGGTTATGGTGGTAACCACTGAGCCACCATGCCACCCATAATGAATATTACATTCATTCATCATCGTTTCTGCTTAGTCCCTTTATTAACCTTGGGTCGCCACAGCGG
The DNA here is from genome assembly GCF_052040795.2 of Danio rerio. Lineage (NCBI taxonomy): Eukaryota > Metazoa > Chordata > Actinopteri > Cypriniformes > Danionidae > Danio > Danio rerio. The sequence continues at coordinate 37,615,874 of NC_141043.1, read as the reverse complement.
AATGAACCATCAACTTATCCAGCATATGTTTCACCCAGCGGACACCCTTCCAGCTGCAACCAATCACTAGGAAACATCCATACACACACATATACTACGGATTATTTAACTTACCCAATTCACCAATAGCGCATGTGTTTGTACTGTGGGGGAAACCGGAGCACACGGAAGAAACCCACGCGAACACGAGGAGAACATGCCAAACTTCACACAGAAACATTAACTGACCCAGCCAAGACTCGAACCAGCGACCTTCTTGCAGTGAGGCGAACGTGCTACCCACTGCGCCACCATGCAGCCCTGATTCTTACATGTTAATTCTTATTTTTACATGATGTAAATGAGAATAAGACATTCTTACATTACAGTAACGCATTTTCCATTCATTACTATTTAGTCCCAGAATTAAAGATGTTAATTAAGAATAAATCCACATATGCCTAAAGAATATATTTATTTATTTGCTCACTGAAAAAGAATATTTTGAATATTGAGCATGTTTTTTTGGCTGTAATCAGAGGCGGTGCAGACCAGCGCAGAGTGAATGGGGTTACGGTGATGAAGGAAATGCCCTTTAATGAGAGGAAGACAGGAAACACTCCAATCAGCCCTTAGTGAGGAGAACATGAAAGAAAGAAGAGAAAGGCGAGAGGAAAACAAAGGAAGGAGCGAGACGGAAGAAGAGGAGAGAAAATTCTCCAGGCCTCGGTCTGAGTGAAAAGATGGTGGGGGTGGGGGGTGATGGTGGGGGTGACGGGGGGTTTGGACGCTTTCTTTTCCATCAGAAAAGATCAGAGAAGGCCTTCCTCAATTTTCTCTGATAAGTGGTGAATTACCAGAGGCACTGCGGCTGTGTGTGTGTGCGTATGTATGTGTGTGTGTGTGTGTGTGTGTGTGTGTCTGTAGAAGTGGGAAGGGGGGATGACACAGTGTCGAATATCGCATGCAGACAATCAGGAGACGATACGGGTCGCTCTTTTTCACACATGCTCACACACTATCGAACCAATTCATGTGAAAATGAACAATTAATAAAACATTATATTTATCTTTATAATAGAGATGCATCTGCAAAACCAACTCCAATTGCATTATATTTATGCTTGTTGTCATCTTTAAAACCTTTAAATTAAATCACTTTAATGCTGGGCTTAAATGACAATTATAAATTATGCCTGCATATACACATTTCATAAAAACGAACATGTCAATAGACAAGACAAACTATTTAAATTAAACACATTTTTTCAAACATTTGGACATAATAATAATAAAAATAATAATAATAATTATTATTATTATAATTATTATTATTATTATTATTTTTAATTATTAAAAGTCTTTGTTGAATTATCTAACATTTTTTGAAAATTGTTTATTTAAAATTGTTTGCCTTGTTTATTATTATCATTATTATTATTATTATTATTATTATTATTATTATTATTATTATTATAAATATAATAATAATAATTATTATTATTATTATTATTATTATTATTATTATTATTATTATTATTATTAATAATAACAACAATAATAATAATAATAATAATAATAATAATAATATCATTGTTGTTATTATTATTATTTTTATTATTGCTATAATTTAAACAAATATTTTTATATTATTATTAGTAGTAGTAGAAGTAGTAGTAGTAATATTATTTTTCAAATAAAACTATTTTTATCATTATTATTATTAATATTATTATACTTATTATTATTAATATTATTATTATTATTATTGTTATTTTTATTATTAAATTGTAATAAAGTATCAAAAAATGTTTGAAAAAAATCTTAATTTAAATTGTATTGTTTATTAACTATGAACATTTATTATAATAATAACTATTATTATTATTATTATTATTAATATTAATAACAATAATATACAACTTTTAGTATTATCGTTATTAGTTTTACTATTAGTATTATAATTATTTAATTGTATTAAATTTTTCACAAATGTTTAAAAAATATGTTTTTAATGAAATGGTCTTTTTATTATGAATAATAATAATAATAATAATAATAATAATAATAATAATAATAATAATAATAATAATAATAATAATAACAATAATAATAATAATAATAACAATAATAATAATAATAATAATACAATTATTATTGTTGTTGTAATTATTATTATTATTATTATTATTATTATTATTATTATTATTATTATTATTATTATAGAAAACATGTTTTTGGCATAAAAATCCAAAGTCATAGTTTTGCCAGTGAATGATTTAACTTAAAAATCTTGAAGCATCTGCCAAATGCACACAAATCTTCAAATGTTACTACAAAAAGCTGCTATGAAAAAAAGCATTTTAAAAACCAAACATTAAGAGAGAACTCCCTACTTCTATTTGTCAGGGAATTTTCTTTGGGGAAGAAAATTTTAAAAGTATCTCTCCAATTGAACCTCCAATTGAACCTTCCTTATGTGAGTGTATGTTTTTCCTGTCTATTTTACGTCTTTGGGGATTTTTAGGGTGCGTGACCAAACCAGACTGCTGTCCTTGGAACATTCTGGACAAATTAAACACACTCAAACATCACAGTCCCTGAAGTCTTACCTCTTTATCTGCGAGCGTGTAGATGTATTGGTGGTCAGGGCTGAACAGCATGTCTCTTAAAATTGGGCTCCCTTCGCTCACCACCACGTTCTCATACAGCAGTGCAGGCTGGGTAATGGAGTTCACCAAGATCTGAAAGAAATAAAGAGAAGATCCGTTTGTTATTAAACAGAACTTCACAATGTTAACATTGACTTGATTTGATGGGGTTTAAAAGTCACAATCAGATGACAACAAATATTGAACTGAATCGAAAATATTATTTTCTGTACAGCTTTACCAAATTTGGAGATTTATGTTTTTCTCTCTCTCTTTCATTTATGTATGCTTTAGAATTGCATAATGGAACCTTTATTTTTTCCTTCAACAACTTTTGATATTAAAAAGTTGGAAAACGTTACTTTTATTGCTATTTTTAATAGCTTGAAGTCATATATTAACTGGGTTTTGTTGTAAATTATGATACAAAAACCTGGTTAATAAATTGCAGTACTGTTCTGTTATTTTACAGACTTTTGTTCTCACAATATATTGTTTCAAATGACTAAAATATCAGTAGAGATACCTTTGTTAAACTGCAGAGTTGAATTTTTGAGATCAAAAGCCTACAAAGTGGAGATAAAAAGCCTCATAATGCATTAATAACCAACAATAAACTCTGTGAATCACTAAATACACAACTTGTTCTTTAACAGATATTTTTGTACTACCTATAGATATATTTCCTTATTTTATGTCATACACTTTGATAACTTATTGAAGTGAATCCACTCTAAAATTATTCATTTAATAATAAATCTAATTTCTTTCATATTGGATGAAAATATAATATATGACACTGATTTAGCAAAACTGAATCAACACTGAACAGACTCAGGAATGGGTTCAAATAAATTGATAATATTTGTTTTATTCTATATATTTTTTTCCAAATTTCAAGTCAAATAATGTCAAACAGAATATCAAACATTTCCAGTTGTTGTGACTGAAAATTACAAGTTATCCCACCAAATATTCATTCATTCAATTTTTTTCCGGCTTAGTACCTTTATTAATCAGGGGTCACCACAGCGAAATGAACCACCAACTAATCCAGCATATGTTATTGCACAGCAGATGCCCTTCCAGCTGCAACCCAGCACACAAATGCACTACAAGCCAAATTAGCTTATTCAATTTACCTGTAGTGCATGCATTTGGACTGTGGGGGAACCCGGAGCAATCGGAGGAAACTCACGCAAACACGGGAGAACATGCAAAATTCACACAAAAATGCCACCCACCAAATATTTATTTCTTTCAAAAATAATAAATACTAGTTTATATACTAATGTTGTGTTGTCTAAACATTTATATAAAAGGACAGAACACATGGCACTTATTTGTTATTTTTTGAAAAGCTAAACAATATGCACAAAACAAAGCACAAAACAAAACAAAGGAAAACAAAACACAAAGCAAAGCACAAAAAAGGCACAAAACAAAGCAAAGCAAAACAAAATGCATAACAAAGCAAAGCAAAACAAAGCACAAAACACAGCAAAGAAAAACTAATTAAAAAACTAAACTAAACTAAAACTAAACAAAACAACTGAAAAACAAAACTAAACTAAACAAAACTAAACTAAACAAAAAAACCTCTAAACCAAACTAAACAAAAAAACAAACAAATCTAAACTAAACAAAAACAAAACAAAACCAGAAAAACTAAACTAAGTAAACAAAAATCAAAGCAAAATGAAATAAGAAAAACTAAAAACTAAAAATAAGAAAAACTAAAAAAAAAAACTAAACAGATGTTATCAGTAGTTGAAAAGATGTTAAAGAGATGTTATCAGTAGTTAATGGAAAAAAAAAATATATATATATATATATATATATATATTTATTTTATAAATAAAAACAAAACTACAAATCGCACAGTGGGAATTTCCAGGTCACCTCTATTGATTTTTTTTATATGTACTATTGACTATTCACTTTGACATTATACAACCATACAATTTGTCCGTCTTCCCAACTACCCTCAAAAGACATCGATGTTTGGCTTCGACCAACACTAAGCAAACAGATCTTGCTCAATAATAACCACAGTCTCCCTTTCTGTCTCTTTCTTCCCCTGTTTGGTCCACACTATCATCATCACCATACGACAGTCTCCCTCTCCCAGGCCTTATTGATGCAGGGTCAAGAGAGCGTGACCCCCGTATCCCATACTGTTTCAGGGCCTAATGATGTTCTGGGCTCTGCCGCCGCGTCCCACTGATTAATGAGCATCCCGTTCGCCTGGGTGCCGAGGGAGCGCATTACCTGGGCCCTCTGACACCACCCTGCCGCTAATGAAGAGACGCCTGCAGCACCACCAGTCCACCAGAGCCCCGGCCGACCCACTTACTGAAACACACAAGCCTGTACAGCAGTTCTGTTTCACTCATGAAGGGTACCATGGTACTGAGAGAAAGACTTGCAGGAAGTTTTCAGCTCGCTCACACCTGGGAGTCCACAGTGCGGCCTATTTGGGTCAAAGCCTGCAGCCCGATCAAGAGCGCTAAAATTACATCTATACATTGCTGAAAATAGAGGAAACTTAATCAGCAGTTCTTGTTTGTTAAATAAAGGCTGAAGCTGCGCAACAAGACCTTAGATAAATAGGTATTTTATTAGAATAAAATTGTGTGTGACGAGTCAAATGCAACTAAACTAATCTTAATTAACTTTCCAAATGTTATGACCGGCTTGAAAATAAAAAAAATATATAACATTTGTCCAAACGATAACTTTTGATCTGTGGCATGAATTCGCATTAATGGACAAATTTATTAAGTATAATAAAATATAAATTAGAAATGTCAAAATCATACACAGATACATAATAAATGGTATGCTGGGTGTCTGTTTATATTCTATTCAATTGACTTGACCAGCATGGACAGAAAAGCCTAACTTTGTTTTATTTATGTAATGTTTATTAGTAAAAAAAAATTTTGATTAAAATCCCACACGTTTTTTGGTAGCTGAATCTGAAAAAAATGTTTACAACAATAATAATAAACTGCTAAATAATCACTGTTAAAAATAATATTATTATTAACATATTATTATTATTATTATTATTATTATTATTAATAATAACAATTGTTATTGTTGTTGTTGATGTTGTTATTGTTTAAAATGGTATCATGACTAATAATAATAATAATAATAATAATAATAATTTTAATATTATTATTATTATTTTTTTATTATTATTATTATTATTATTAGTGGTAGTAGTAGTAGTAGTAGTAGTAGTAGTAGTAGTAGTAGTGGTAGTAGTAAAACTGGTATCATGACAAATAATAATAATAATAATAATAATAATAATAAATAATAATATTATTATTATTATTATAATAATAATAATTATTATTATTATCATTATTATTATTATTAGTAGTAGTAGTAGTAGTAGTAGTAAAACTGGTATTATGACTAATAATATTAATAATAATTTAAATTATTATTATTATTATTATTATTATTATTAATACTAATAATAACAATAATAATAGTTGTTGTTGTTGTTGTTATTATTATTATTATTATTATTATTATTATTATTATTATTTAAAAATAGTATCATGATGAATAATAATGAAAATAATTAATAATTGTTTGGTTGTTATTATTGTTATTATTTAAAATGGTATCATGACTAATAAAAAAATAAAATATTAATAATAATAATAATAATAATAATAATAATAATAATAATAATAATAATAATAATTATTATTATTATTATTATTATAATAAAAATTGTATCATGACCTGTTATTATGAACATAAATGATATTATTATCAATATTTAAAACCTTTTAACAATTGGTACCATTTAAAAATAAAAAAAAAATGCTGAGATAAAAACTGAAATGATCCCATAGGTGGAGACATGCAGATTGAGCGGCGATATTACAAAATAAGATCCTTTTCATATATTACAAAGGTAGCAAATGTATTTAAGTTTAAAACATGCTTCCATAGAAAGAATTACCCAAGCATGTTGGGTTATCCTTTTTCACATTTTCTGGGTTGGTAATTTCAACAGACCCAATTATTAGACCTAAATGTAACAATTCTGTTGAAAAAAGGTATGTGTTGGCATCTATTGCACACAAAAAAACTCGCAACAGGAAAAAGCTACCTGCTTTCAACATTCTTCAAAATATTTTCTTCTGTGTTCAACACTATCCCTTTAAAGTCAGATTTTAATGATATATCCCTTTTAAAATTGTAGGATGACACAACTAACAATCTCCTCTGCCACTAACAAAGTTTTCCTGCCATATACCAAACTGATTAAATGGGATAAACATATATAATTGTTCTTCAAGGGTGAGCAAGAGTTGCCATCTGCATTTCTCCACCCTGTTTTGGGATTCGTGGGGATTGACGTAATTGTGCAATGACTCTTCAAACTGCATATTCTTGGCAGATGGCCCATCTTTCTCTTAGCAGGAAGATGCAGGAATAGGCTGGAGAGCTTACGGTCTCACGCTGCCTCAATAAAGGTGTCAGGAGAGATGAAGATGGAAGGTGAAAAAACAAAAACAAATCCACTTTTCCCTACCGACTGCAGCTGAATCCCAGTGCACCCTAGTCTGGAGGGTTACTGCTACTGACTCTGCTTTACACACAGAGGCGTAACCTTCTGACATATACAGTGGCAATTACTGACTAACACAATGATTCATATTTACTGTACATGAAGCCTGCATCATGTATGATCACTTAGGCATTATGATAAAAGACTGATATTTTGAAAAAACGTTGGATAGAGACTTTATTTATTATTAATGTGGTAATAATATATTATAATATTATAATATAATATAATATAATATAATATAATATAATATAATATAATATAATATAATATAATATAATATAATATAATATATAATATAAAAATATATAATATAATAAAATATGATATAATATAATATAATATAATATAATATAATATAATATAATATAATATAATATAATATAATATAATATAATATAATATAATATAATATACATTTAAACAAATAGCTACATTAGCCAATACCTTAAAGAACATTACTTGTAATTTTGCATCTGAAACAAAGCGGTCAAAAAAGAGTCCATAGTTCTGTAACGTCCATTTAAATGATGCTTCACCTTTAAACTAAAACCAGCTGAACGTCCTTGAGAAAGCCGTTCTCAAATCCTTCATATAAACAAAATTGAACTCGCGCCGCCTTATTAGATGAATATGTTTCATGATTGCTACTTACATTAGCTTCTCATGTTTATGGTTCCATTACAGTAAGTCATGAGTGAATCGGGATAGAAGTGAGTGTGTCTAGCCTCCGCCTGCAGACGGCACATAATGAGCGCGTTGGGTAATAACCTAAAATAGGAAGCTATAAATTAAGAACCAGAGCCCTGCAGTCTTCCATGATGCTGGTCTATGGATGAACAATAATTAAGGTGGACCAGGGTTCAGTGAAGGGTCACTCTTGACAGCTTCAGAGCAAATTGAAACAGGTCTGGCCTTTTCAATCTGCTCAACGTCTCTGGTAAAGCATGCCTGAATTTGTATATGACCCTATGACATCACAAAGGTCAACAGTGAGGGAAATGATAAACTGTCCTATACGTTAAAGGTCTCCTGAAGTGCTTTGAAATGCACAGCTTTATTCGATATGTGACAAATTTCCAAATAAAACATGAAGACTGGGCAGGACATATCCAGTAGCCCCTCCCCTTTTTAAAAACAGCCAATAGAGTTTTGTTTATATCACAGCTCTACCTAAAGCCTGGTTTATACTTCTGCGTCAAGTGACCGGCGCAACTCACGGCGCAGGCAACGCGCGTGGCTGTGCATTTATACTTCTGCGCGCTGTCTCCTTTGGTCTGCATTAACACTTCCGAAACGCTAGTGGGCAGTGAGGTGTAAATTCTGTAAGTTCCTCTGTCTCGAGTTTCTTCGCTTCTGTTTTGCTATTCTGAACACTTCCTGGATGTACAAGTGACTAAAACTCGCTCATTTTGAGGCAGGAACCGGCGGACGTGCAACAACTTTAACCATGAGGTAAACACAGAACAAAACTTTACATCCGGAGCTCCTTCACGGGACTCCACACTTGTAAACAATCGCTCGCGCCATTCGCACGGCTCTTGGTCCCGCCCAGATTCGTTGGCGCTAGCAAGCCGACCAATCACAGAGCTTGCGCTACGCGTTGTTGTGACGGGTAGTTACAATTTTTGAGAGGTGCACGTCAGTGACGGCGACGGCGATGGGCTATGCGTCAGCGCCGTAGCATACGCCGGTGTTTGACGCAGAAGTATAAATCAGCCTTAAAGCACATCAGACTGATGACAGTCACAGTATATAATAGCATTTCTTAATCTATCTAACCTTTGTTTCCCAAAATACAGTATTCAGTGTAATTTAGGTGAGTCCGATGCATTTTTTTTTTTTTTTTGGTCTGTGCGGACTTAAACATTTGATTCGCTTTTTGTTATGGGGTCTCAAATTAGTCTGTGTGTGTTTAAATGTAAAGGATCAACACTGCATTGACCATTTATTATTTCCATATATACACCACCTGACAAAAGTCTTGTCGTCAATCCCAATTGTAAGAGCAACAAATAATAACTTGACTTCTAGTTGATCATTTGGAAAAGTGGCAGAAGGTTGATTTTCCCCCTGAATCATCGGTTCAGCATCCCAATTATCACAAATACTGCAGAAGACCTATTGGAACCTGCATGGACTTAAGATTTTCACCAAAATCAGTCAAGTTTGGTGAAGGAAAAATCATGGTTTGGGGTTACATTCAGTATGGAGGCGTGCGAGAGATCTGCAGAGTGGGTAGCAACATCAACAGACTGAGGTCTCAAGACTTAATACTGAAAGTTGTTTGAGTTATTGCAGAGATGTATGGATGCAGTCATCCAAGCTCATGGGAGTCACACACGATATAAAAAAGAAAATCAAGGCATGATCATATTTTATTTTGGTAAAATAAGCGTAATCTAGAAGCCTTTTCTTCATATAAGCCACTTCTGATACCAAATTCTCAACTAGAAGTCAAGTTATTATATGTAGTTCCTAAAACTTGGATAGGCGACAAGACTTTAGTCAGGCAGTGTATGCATGTTTAAATAGCTCCTATTTTACCCCTTTCACAAGATATAGGATATGTCTTTGGTGTGTCCAGAATGTGTATGTAACGTTTCAGCTCAAAATACCCATCAGATAACTTTTATGGCCCCCTGAATATGTGAATTTTGGGGTTAGAGAACATTTTACTGTTTTTGTTACCTGTGGAGGAAATTTGTTGTGTTTCTATCACTCCAATAAGACTGTGAACACTATATCTACACAGAGTTCTGTTCGGAAGGCTTCCAAAAGTTGATTTTGCATAGATGCCCATTAAAATTTGGGGTGACATTAAAATAGGATTTTCAAACTGCAGGGAAATGTGTTATTGCAAGCCAAATTTGAATGGAAAAACAATTAGTGAAATTGAAATACGTTATCACAGTCTTAAAATTAAGACTCTCTGCTCTCAAACAATGGAGGTGTGTCTGCTGAAACCATGCCCACCGCAGGAAAGCATCCATCTCTCCACTGTCAAATACTGCTACAAGCTGAATAGATGCTACTAATGCTACCTCTATTAGCGTTAGCTTAATTGGCTTTATACAGCCATACAAGCTTAAGAGCGCTCAAATAGTAATGCAATGTAATATGTATTTAATATAGCACATTTAGCGTGTTTGGCCAAACACCCAAAGCGATTCACAATCATAAGAGGGGTCTCTCCACACCAGCACCAGTGTGCAGCATCCACTTGGATGATGCAATGACAGTCACAGGACAACGATACCAGTGCGCTCACCACACACTGGTGGAGTGGAGAGACAGTGATCGAGCCAATTTAGGGAATGGGGATGATTGGGAGGCCATGATGGGTAAGGGCAGATGGACAGAAATTGGCCAGCACACCAGGCTTACACACCTACTGTTTGCAAGAGATGCCATGAGATTTTTAATGACCTCAAAGAGTCAGGACCTCGGTTTAACGTCTCATCCGAAAGACGGCACTCACTGAACAGTATAGCGTCCACTTCACTATAATGGGGCATTAGGGCCCACACAGACTTTGTCATTAGTTTCAATACACTGTAAAACCTGATTAATTACTTAAAGTGAGTAAACCCATTGCCTTAAAACCAACAAGTTGACATTACTTAAAACTTGGAAATGTTAACTTGACAACTTAATTAAAATAATTCTGCTAATTTTAATCACTTTTAAAAAATAAAAACTAAAAGTCAACTAAACGCATCTTACAGTGTACGCCTCTAATATTTCTCAAAATTTGCTTCACCAGGACTTTAAGCAAAACCATGATATGAATAGTTGGTTATGTGAATAAGCAATCAATACCAAATGCATTGTGTATGTTCAAAAACCATCAAGCATTTGATTGGCCAAAAAAATAAATGAATAAATTCTAGAAACTAACTGAATTGCACAGTGAGGTTCATTCATTCACTCAGTTTCTTTTTGGCTTAGTACCTTTATTAATCTGAGGTTGCAACAGTGGAATGAACAGCCAACTTATACAGCATATGTTTTTACGCAGCGGATGCCCCTCCAGCTGCAACCCAACACTGGGAAATGCACAGTGATGTGTTGATCCATATTGGTGGTAGTGGGAAACTAAGTATTCAATGCTCACTATCTTGCCCTTTGCAAATGTTGTCACTGTCCTGGAACATTAGAGCATGTATAACCTTAATAACAACATGCGTATAGTAAAAATGATTTGAGATGGACGTTAAAAAAAGCTTGTGGCAGTTTATTATGTAAGCCACGGGAAGGCTATCCCCTCATATGCTGCTTTAAATATCCCCAAATACACCAATGCTATCAGGGCTTTGATTGACAGGAGTTTTGTCAGGAAACCCAAGAGTTTCTCTGCCGGAGACTGCGGTGACCCATCAACTCTCCGTTGTTGAAAATCATTTTACTCCAGCTCGGACGGGGAGCGGAGACATTTGGCTAATTAAATCAAACAGGAGGGCACTTTCCAGATGAGTCTGAATCCAATTTCATTAGTGCCCTCTCAGCCACGGATGATGTGCGGACCATGAGGTCGCTCTTGGACGTTTCGTGTCTTGACATCAACGCGCTGGAAAGTGATCAATAAAGGATGTTGAGTAGAAATGCAGGATTGAAAGCGCGCTGGGCTCTTTTTTCATGCTGCTGGAGTTTGACCCCAGTGGGCTTTTTTTCTTTCCATTTCATTCTCAATTGGTTGTCCGGATGAAATTAAGCTGTAATATTGCTAAATGAAAAATCATGAAAGCTCTTTTTAAAAACAGAACCATAAAGACAAAGAATGTACAGTATATCTAGATGCAATTCACAAGGAGGTATAAGCTACTTTACAGTTTCAATGAGATGTTCCTTATGGCCATAATGTTCTCGATACATATACTAGTGTTGAGCAGCATTCAATCTATTTAAAGTGTCTTTTTAATACTTAAGTTTGAATGCAAGTAGAGCATTAAACAACATTGCACTTTGAATTTCAATCTAAGAAAGTAGAAATTAAAAATGGTCATAGGGGTGGTGCCTTTTCAAAAGATACTAATTTGTACTATTGACAATATTCTTCGATGCGGAAGTGTGCTCATTTTTGCGATTGTTTTAGAACTTGAGTCAGTCGCCTATGAGAGAAATGACTAAGAATAATAAACGGTCGAACTACTTGCTCTACAAACAAATGTGTTCATGACTATACATAAGAAGAATAATAATAATATAAAAAGAAAATATAAGTTTACAACATTAAGCAATGCAACAGGCCGTTTTAAACTCTAAAATAGAATGTAAGCGAATGAGACTAGAAGTCTTGAGACAAAGAGATTCAAATGGCTGCACCCACTCGTACAAGAAGAATAAGGTCAATACAGTTGGGTATAAGCTCCTTTTAAAGTACTGTGAGGTACACATTTGTACTTTTTAGATATTAATATATACCTTTAAGGACCTGTTTGGAACAAAAATGTACCTTTTGAAAAGGTATCGCCCCAGTGACAGACTTTGAACCTTTATTTCTGACGCAGCATTCACACCAGATGCGGATAAACAGTCAACCTTGAGTGAGCCACTAGAAAGTCAAGGGAAGGTTCGAATGATGCAATTCTCATGAATGAAGCGGCGTGAGTTGAGCGTTTTGCGCATGTTTCGCGGGAATTGCTCAAGGTAAAAAATCTAAACTTCAGCGGACATTCAAACGCTTTAACTAATCATGAGCTTGCTTTTGTAGGGAAGCGATTGTGAGGTAGTGCCTGTTGTTGGTGTCCCTAGGGTAAATCCTCTTGCCGACACCACACAACAGTTCATCAAACTTGGCTCGGCTCAGTCGGAAGCACTACTGAAAGCCTCCATCATCCAGATATAGTTTCTGGAGGAGTTGATGAACTCACAGAGCTGAGTGCACCTCTGAAAAGATCTAGTGGACTCCGACATGGCGCCGAACGAATCGACACTGTTGCTAAACGCATACCTAAAGCACATAAAGCACAGCTACCATCTCAATAAAATTTATGTTAGCCATTTTGCAATGTAGCTAGAGTCACCGCATCTATTCTGAAGTGAATTTGACAAACTAATGAAGCAAATTTAATGTGCAAAAAGGGTACTTGACGTGTGAATGAAGCGAATAAATTCAAAATGTTCGCACATTTATTTCTGCTCGAATATTGCGATTTATTTGGATGTTTTGCATCCGGTGTGAACACAGCACGAGTATAAATGCATGTCATTTTATTTAAAAAGTAAACCACTATTATTAGTAGTGTTTTTGACAATATAAGAAAGCAGACATTGTGGCAGAGGAGGTCAAATGATAAAATACAGTACAAGCTAAAGGTTCTGCCATTTTCTGTTATACCACACAAACCATTCTTAAACATTCTAACTTCCAAAAAAAGGAGACTCTTACACAATATTCAATTTTGCACTGGCCAGCTACTGTATATCCGGCACATTGTTGCTGTACCCTCGAAAGGCCTTGAGAATAACGTTGTGCAGGAAGAGTCGCTTAGTGCGAGCGTCTCCAGCCTCTCTGACCCTTTTCTGGAGGGCATCCAAGACTTCCCATGGCACCTGCTGACTTCACAGTCTGCGTCTTGCCGGCAAGAACAGAACCAGGTACACACAAACTCATTGGGCCTGATCAGCGTGACAGATTACCCTGTGAAATTAATCATCTTTCTCTGCCATGCTGCTGCTCTCGCTATAGGATGCCGGCCAAAAAACAGCCGTGGACAGACAGTCCCAGTGGGCACAATGATGGCACGCCACTGCACAGCTCCCAGGGCCCCCGGTGCCCACTCTCCAGTGAGTTTCGTCATTAATAAGACAAGGGGAACAGGAGCAGGGTGGGTCTTTGGGATGCTTGGATGGTTTGAATAAACCAGGAGAATAATCCAGCTGGATATGCCGAAGATCAATGTCGCATCTGTTCGGTCTTTGTGTTGTTGTGTGCGGCATCATGGTGACTAAATGATAAGGGGGGAAGAGAGAACGGGCAAGAGTAGAGAGGGAAATAATAAAGGAAGAAGGGGAGTCGATGTTCGGTCCCAGGAGAGAGTGGCAGGCATGTCTCAGCCTCCACCCTTTTTAATCTTTCAGGCTCTCCATGGGTACAGCATCTCCTCCACCACTCACCCCCGCCGCTGCTACAAGCTCCACTCGCATGCTCTTGACATAACTAGGTCTCCCTGTGAATAATAAACCAGCCGCCAGATTCCTGCCTTTGATATGCAGCCCTTGAAGTAAAGATCTGCATCTGATTGAGCACAATCACTGGCTAATTAATGAGACGGAAAGGCCCATGCTGGGCCGGCGATGGCCCAACATATTGCCACCACTGTCCATCCCCGTTTCTATACCCTGAGAAGAAGACAGCCGGGCCTGGAGGAAGAGACTTACTTTGCACCCCTGGGACTGGCAGACGCGGCTTATGCAATGAAGACGGCGAACAGCCTCAGCACTGCACATAACAAGATGTTAAAATAAGATCTTTCAACTCCAGGATGGATTTGAGATTGAGACAGATGTATGTGACAACACTGAGAATGTTTACAGGGACATCAATACTTGATTTTAATATGACTAAGATCATACTATGATGAAGAGTCTAACATTTAAACAGGTTCTGCTTACAATAATACAACTAAAGTCGAAATTGGATAAAGACGTGGAGTATTCATGTTTTAGTCGCATTATGTAAGTGCAGTACAGATATGTCAACACCTAATCAAATTATTTACATCCAATAGGACTGCGCCGCATTTGGCGACAGAATAATTCATACACACACACAGCTGTTTAACACTATTCTCTGCACATACCTAGTCAGTAAAGGACCACAGACACCCGGATTGTGAAATGCGGAAGTTTTTTTTTCTTTCCATTCACCATGAGGGAATCAAATATCATTAAAACAACACTCTTCCACCAGTCCTTACTTCATACTCTCATCCAATACCGCCGTTTATAAAGGGGGCATGAATGAAATGTTTATAAATGAAAGTGAAACTGCCAAACTGCATTAAAAGTCTAAACATTTTAATTAAAATACCCGAAATTACATACATACATGCTGACCATTTTCCTAAAGTCTGTACCTTCTATTAAATGACCTTTTGTTAAATATCCTCAGATCTTCTTCTTCAATTGAAATCATTTTACCCACCAGATGCTTCTACAGAACAGGACTTAGACATGCTAATTAAACGCAGCTCAACTGTCCCGCTATGCTAATCCTGTTCCTGGAGATGCAAAAACAACTTGTGTACCGAAAGCAGCAGGTCAAACCCCCAACGAAAGCCACGAAGAGTCTCAGAGTCTTCACCGAGGGAGAACTTTGTTGTGTGGTGCAGCCAAAATATACTCATCGGCCCAGATGGGTTTTGCGAGGGAAAACAAGTGCACCTCCTCATGGGTATTGGGAACTAGGCAAATATCAGAACCCAGGCGAAGGGAGAACAGGCTAATCATAGAGGTCTCCAGACGGAGGCCTCAAAGCTCCTATTTTTTTTAACCCCAGTCATAAAACGTTTCATTATGACAGTTTGTACAACAGATAGCAGCTCCAGCTCATTCGAACTCGTTCCACTTCCCTTGCAATATCTGATTTGGCCCCGGGTTCGAAGGCTCCTCGGAGCATTGCGGGGGAATTTCATTTCTATTTTCCTGCTTGTCGTCTTTCCGCTCTCTATCTTCCTCTCTCAGACCTCCCTCCCTCCCCCCCCCTTAGGTCCTCTTGACACAACAGACGCACACCGGCAGTCAAGCAAGACAGACTGCGTGCTTAAAACTAGGTGGAAAAAATGGGAGTTTGCCCTGCAGTGAGTATGAAAGCAACTCCTAAGTCATCTCCATTTGTCACAAGCCGCACGCTGGAACTGCCAGGCCACTTCTCATACACTCAAACCTCTGACAAGAGCTAGCTGCGGACAAAAATACTAAATAAATGGGATGCTACGGAGCTCGGGCATAACACAGCAATACCAATAGTCATTAGGGAAGCCTTCGGCTGTGATTTCTTTAACTACAGATTGTGCCTGCTTATACATCATTTCCGAATGCTAAATTGCGATTGAAAGAGCTCGTTTGTGAATGCAAATGCAACAACTTCATCAACTCGTGAGTGTGTTCACGTGTCAAATGTGATGGGGGTTTTCTTAAGATGTTTTGCTGAATTTGAACCAAATTTGCCACTATGAGCACCACAATGCCAACATTCTCAGTCTTATTAACATGCATCTTCCATATATGAGACAATCATTTGTCATCAAGTTGTCAAAAAATAAGCAATTTTTGTATAATAGAAAACATATATATTTATCTTTCAAATCATGTAAGTTTGATTAAAAACTTTCAAACATTTTCTGTTGCTCACATGTTTATTGGAAATTAATTAATCGTTGCTATTTGTAAACAAAATAACAAAGTATGTTAGTATGTATATTTCATATGTTTATATATTTTTTTTTCAGCATTATATATAAAATATATATATAAGGTTAATCCAACGATCCTACTGTACCAAGCCTGGTCTGAGCTGGGATTGAACTGGGGATTCTTTGCATGGGAGTTGGTTGCTCTAACAAGAAGGCTAAAGACCATGTCCTCTATCATTTGACGCTGGTCTTCGTTACACTCACTCCCCCAAACCTCACTCCCATCCCGGACGAGCCCCCACGAGTAACCCACCAGTCCTACTGCACCCCAACCTGGTCAGAGCTGGGGTCGAACCAGCAATTGTCTGTTGCTTTAACAAGGAGGCTAAAGACCATGGCTTATAGAGTCTGTTGCACTTTTAGAGGTCAGAGGAGTGTGGTTTACCTGCATAGCACTTCGCTAGATGGCCTCTGTTACACTCACCCCGCTAAACCTCACTCCTATCCCAGACGAGCCCCTACATGTCCTACTGCACCAAGCCCAGTCTTAACTGGGATCGAACCAGCAATTCTATGCATGGGAGTTGGTTGCTCTAACAAGGAGGCTAAAAACCATGGCCTCTAGCATCTGTTGATAGAGCACCTTTAGAAATCAGAAGAGTGAGGTTTACCTGCATAGCACTTTGCAAGCTGGCGTCTGTTACACTCACCCCCCTGAAAATCACTTCCATCCCGGACAAGCCCCTACGTATAACCTACTGGTCCTACTACACCCAGCCCGGTCTAAGCTGGGATCAAACTGGCAATATTTGCATGGGAGTCTGTTGCTCTAACAAGAATGCTAAAGACCATGGCCTCTAGCATCTGTCGCTAGAGCCCCTTTTGAGGTCAGAGGAGTGAAGTTTACCTGCATAGCACTACACTAGCTGGCCTTCGTTACACTCACTCTCCTAAACCTCCCATCCCGGACGAGCCCCCACACTTATATATATATATATATATATATATATATATATATATATATATATATATATATATATATATATATATATATATATATATATATATATATATATATATATATATATATATATATATATCAGTACATGTACATATGCACATATTTTATGCAAATACAAACTTTTATTTTTTTACATAACTAGTCACTACTAAATTCCACAATTGGTGCACTTTAATGATAAACAACAATCACATTTGTCCTGTAATTTTTTCCAATATATTTAATTGCATGTTAGTAGCAATGTTTAAATACCATAAGAAGAATATATGTGAAAAAAAAATGCCATAACCCATAAACCTTCATAACACAAAAATTCCATATATTGTACATAGGTATGCCATAAACAAAAACTAAAAGACTCAAAATGACTCATAAAAATGGAGCAGGTCACATACACAGCTAAATTTATTCTCTACCAACAGATGCTCGACTATAGGTGAACCCCCCTACAATTGCAAGCTCAACAAAAATCCTTTAGAGACAAAATATGGGTCATCGTCACAAATAGAGCATAAAAAGCTACATTTTAGGACACTGACAGCAGAATCAGATGCTTCTCTCAATATTAGCCCAAACCTAGTCACTTTTGAGGGTCACACTCCACACACAACAAGCTATTTAGTTTGACACGGGTCTGTAATCCTCAATGGTGGAGTGTCACCGAAATGCCATCTGCAACAATAGAGTGAGGAAATAATACTGACAGAGCCAAACAAAAACTCTCTCATAAGGATGTGAACATACTTGACGCATCAAAGCAAAGAGAGAGAGTGTGGCGTTTTCTCAATCTCAACCCGGCAAGACAATCTGACATACCTGAGCACACAGAAAACACTGCGTTTGAGCTCTGAGGAAAAGGATCACTCGAGGACGAGCTCCGCAGGGACAAACTACCTGCCGGTGCTTGAAAACTAGAGAGAGAAATGCAAGATACAATCTGCAGAGGGTGAGCGGGTCAAAATAATCCCAGTGAAGCCGTCTTCATGGAAGAGCTCCCTCTGTGAAGCAAAGCGATTGCCTTCAGCCTTCGGACTGATAGTGTAATAAACTGCTGATGGAAATAGGTAAACAGTATTATCATACCATGCGAACGGCTACTTTTTGGTGGGGTTAGAGCTAATTATGAACCTGGATGAAGGTATTTCATTGGCTATTTACTTCTAGGACAAAGTCACATAAAAGCCTTCATGACACATCTCGTAAAACCCGGACAAAACAGGATCGATTAGCCTTTAAGGTTTATGAAAGGGTAAAAGCTCTTTATTTGAAAGCGAGCAGGGGAAAATCCTGGAATTCTCCCTTGAGGGAAAAAAAATAATGTCACAAGTGATGGAGATGTCTGAAGATTAATTA
This sequence comes from Danio rerio, assembly GCF_052040795.2. Classification (NCBI taxonomy): domain Eukaryota; kingdom Metazoa; phylum Chordata; class Actinopteri; order Cypriniformes; family Danionidae; genus Danio; species Danio rerio. Next base: position 37,596,905 of record NC_141043.1, on the reverse strand, counting down.
TGCTTATAGATTAATATACATCTAAATCCTGGAACTCATTCTTAGACACGACTGTTCTTCGGCAGATTCGAAGTGGGTTATTCAATCTTGGGTTCGGCTCATAAATTCCACAGACGGATTGAAATTAAATTTGAGAATGTTTATGTGCAAGCGGGCGCGGAGGTGGCTAAGTGTGTGTTGCCAATTAAGTTGCTCGTCTACAGTAAATGTCAAGGCACACTTAGACACTTAACCTTCCATACGGACCCTCAGCACATTTCAAAGACGCTTATCAGTTTGCAGCATTTCACTCTTCCCCACACATATTTCTCACAGAAACATCAACATGGACATTCGCAGCGATGACCGACGCCAAATGAAATCCTGCAGACCCGAGAGAACATTCTATGCAGCGTGAAACGCCAGAGGGCTGTAAACAAGTGTGCAATTCTACAAAGAGCTGTCTCTCAAGAAATGGCCAAACTATGTTAGCGCTAGATGCTACAAATGTTTCTCAATTTATAAAAGGGATACAAAGGACAGAGTGAGCATAAATGAACATGTTTCCTGTCCAGATACACCTACAGATTTGCTTTGCAGGTAAGGTGTTGTCATTTGTCCCTGTTAGCCATTCATTGTGCATCCCCACTATGCAGTATAAAGATAGAAAGCCCATATGGAAAAATACTAAATTTTATGTAAAGCAGATGTCATGGTGGCACAGTCTGTAGCACGATCTTCTCCCGGCAAGAAGGGCGCTAGCTTGAGCCTCGGCTGGATCAGTTGGAATATCTGTGTGAAGTTTGCATGTTCTTCCTGTGTTCGCTTAGGTTTCCTTCAAGTGCTCCGGTTTCCCCCAGACATGCACTAGTTGAATTGGGTATAAGCTAAATTGTTTATAGTGTATGTGTGTGAAGAGAGTGTATGGGTGTTTCACAATGATAGGTTGCAGCTGGAAGGGCATCCGCTGCATAACACATGCTGAATAAGTTGGTGGTTCATTCCGCTGTGCAACCACGGATTAATAAAAGGATTACGCCCAAAACAATAAAGAATAAATTAATGAGTTTAAATCAAATACTATAGTGTTTTGGAACCTTACTATAGTAAAGTGCTTGAAATAATCTGCTGTGGTAATTCTACAGTAGCTATGTTAACACGAAATCTATAGTAATTCAATCAAATTACTTAAATACTGTAGTTTTAAACTGAACACCACACATTACTGTAGTAAAACTAAAGTATACTACAGTGTTTGATTGTCAGTTCACTATTTTCAACACCACAGTATGCTGTAGAATACGTTACCAAAATGTTGTAAATATTATGATATGTACAGTATGACACACTTTACTACAGTATGATTAAAAAACACTATGGTATTATAGTATACATGTGGGATAGTTCCACCCAGTACTACTGTGCTCTTGTGGAAAAAGATGGGATTGTCACAACATATGCTAAGTTATGCTAATGCACTATGCTAGCTTTCAAAGTTTTGTTATACAAGTGTTACTCGGAGGAAGGCTAGCTTCATGGGCATGGTATTAGCATAGAGGAGATTATGTAAATGTTATCAAGAGGAACATTATTTATAGATGGTGTGCGAAAACTGCTAAGTGGAATGCAAGCATTCTAGGAATTAGGATGCTAACAATTGTGAGTGGAAAGAGCTGTTAGCTCATATAGTTATGCAAACTTTATTATGAGGAAAGCTAGTTTAATGTGCAAATGCTAACAACATTGAGTGGTAAGACATTGGGAGAAACTGTTAGCTTTTTAGATACAGTCATATTAGTATTAGATGAAGGCTACTTTAGACGTGTTTATGCTAACATGGTCAAAAGAAATACTTTGTAATGATATGCTAACACGGAAGCAAACTTCAAAAACTGTGATGTTAACAATGAGTGGAAAGATGCTGAAGAAAGCTGTTAGCTTTTAAAACATGCACTCATTATTTAAAGGCAGGCTAATGTAGATTATGCTAATGTTATCAAGAAGACTGCTTCTAGATGTTATGCTAACACTGCTGAGAGGAAAGCAAGCTTTCTAGGAACTGTGATGTTATTAATATTTTGATGAGGGTATGCTAACATTATTAACATTATGCTCTGCTAGAAGTCTAATTTAAGCTCGCAAGAAGGTATGATGGTAGCTTTACTGAATAGAATGAAATCTTTAATCAATGTTAGCTACTTCAGTCAGATAACATGCAATATTTACATTTAAACTCTAATAATGCATTTACACTGAAGGCCTGCTCACAGTATACAAGAACCGCTAAACTCACTGTGAACACATTATTCTAAATAACTTTAAATAAGCACTAAAATCAGACATTTTACACTGAAAACACAGATTACAGATTAGCTACCCTGCTGAAAACTGCAGCTTAAACCAGCCTAGGCTAGTTGTTGGTTAGCTAGTCAACCAGGCTGTTTATTTAGAGGGGTTTTGGCCATTTCCAGGCTGATTTTCAGCCATTTCCAGCCTGGTCTTAAATGGTCAGGCTGGAAAACGACAGCTAAAACTAGTTTGACCAGCCTGGTTTAAGCTGGACATAGCTGGTTTTGGTTGGGCCCCCAAGCCTAGGCTGTTTAAAATGCTGTTTTTTTTTTTTTGTATGTTTTTTTTTTTTTGCTGGGCAAAGAGTATGACTTCTTTAAAGAATTCTTTAACAAAGTTAACTAACTTAAAAACTTATTGAAATGTTTATTAGCTGGCACCGTTAGCAAACTTCACTCGGTGGCCATCTTTGAAACGCCTCTCAGGCAGTATGATCAGCCATTCTGTCTGAATGAGGAAACACCTATTTCTCCAAAACTGTTTGCCAAGTTTATGATTAAATTCATATTTGGAATCAGCAATAAAATAAACAACAACCGTCTCATAAGCTTAGTTTCTAAACATCCGAATCAAACAAAAATTGCATATTTTCAGGTTGCCCAAGCTAATGCGTACTCGAAAAAACGAGATCACGAAACCAACCTCATTTTCGGCCATGTTATACTGTACTTCGCGTTTGTTTTATACAGATTACAAAACCAAAAAAAAAATTGCTGTCAAGAGCATTTGGTTCATTTCAAAGAAAAGATTTCAAGCTTTATTTGGATATATTTCTTATGTCTGTGAAGCAAGTATTTGCTGAGATTCCAGCGCGTTTGTTGACCACCAAACTGTCGTAAAAACACACATTTGGTCCAAGCGTTTTCCGCAGAAACGTCAGTCTATAGCGATTGCTGATTGGCTCCTGTACTAGTAGGCGGGGCTTAATTCGAGTTATTGACTGTTATATTTTTCCCCATTTGAGTGTCAATACAAGTGACACGTCTTGTGTATTCTATAGTCTTTGCTGTTAGGCAGTGATATTGCAAAGATCATGACCTTTACTGTTCCAAATGTGGAACTTGCATGGCAAATTACATCTTAGTGTGAACTTCACATTTAAAAAATGCACTTACTGCAAACAGAAATGATTCTCAAACTGGCTGCTTGATACGTGTGCACTGTCAGCATCCTCAAAGCATATGCATACAGACACAGAAACAGATAGCCCTGATACACAGCAGAAACCCATAATCACAGACATCTATCACTGGCACTGACAAAAAAAAAAAAACCTAACCACACACACACACACAGATGAAACGTGCGGCACACTGTCTCCTATGGGCATCAGCAAACTGTAGAGTGGCATATTGTTACTCGACCTAGATTCAAGTTTGTTCACTCTTACACAGACGAGAGTAGGCTATATGCTAATGAGAGTGAAACTCCAGGTTTCCTTTCTGCTGGGTGACACAGGAATATCACCCACTGTACGCAAATTCCTGCCAGCGTAAATCATGAATTGTGTATGCACATCTTTTGTTTTGTATGGGCGTACACTTGAAGAGAACAGTTGTACAGAGAGAGCCAGAACAGTAGGACGTTTTTTTGTTTTAGCAGGTGATCTAAGAAGAGAACGCTGAACCCCCTGCAGCAAATTAAGGGAAAAAATACTGTTAGATGAAATGAGAGTAAAAAGCAAATAAATAAATTTCCAGAGAAAAAGCAGAAGCATCATGCGTGCTCAAACGGAGTTTGTGCCCCTAGATTTTAAGCCTGGTGGATTTATTAAAACATGTCAAAATCCATTAAAAAATATGAATCAAAACCATGCATGACTTCTGAAAGTTTAAAAAGTCATGTTTAAAAATCACAAAAAAATGTTTGATAAATATAAAAATGGAAGCTTTAGATGCCAAAACCAGTTTTGTCTGCTTTACTTAAAACAAATATAATGATAACAAGATTTTTTTTTTTACTTAAAACTGTTTAAAATATATATACGATTTTTTTTACGATTTATTTATTTATTTTATTTATTTATTTATCGCATTAAATCAATAAATCAAAATGATTTCTGAAAATCCATGCTACACTGGAGACTTGAGTAATGATGCTGAAAACTTAGCTTTTAGATCACAAAAAAATTACATTTTATAATATATCCACACCGAAAAAAAGCTATTTTAAATCTATTAATATTTCAAATGTACAATATATTTTAAAGAGGAAGTCTAGAATATGACATCACACTCATGTGTAAATGAGTCCAAAAAAAGCTGCTTAAGCTATAGTTAAGGACCTACTATCCCATGCTGAAGAGTGGCATTTAAAATACAATGGCTGTGTCCAACCCGGCATACTTCTAAACTGTAGTACTTGTATACTGTATCTGAGCAAAGTAGTATTAAAAAACAGCTGTAAAACAGTTGACAAATAGTACCCAGATGACCTACTACTTCTGGTGAGGTTCTGAAGTGTGTATCCAATGAACACTGTGCTATTAATTTTAATTTATGAATGGGAGAAGTGGTGCAACTGACGTGGGTAGGTCATGTTATAAACAACTTGGTGGATGTGGTGCATCAGAATTCCATTCATACTATTTATATGCATACTATATAAAACTAATTTTTATGACAGTTGTGAATTAAATTCAAATTAAAAGTGTAGTACCGGCGATGCAGTGGAGCAGTATAGTGCTGTCACCTCACAGCAAGAAGGTCGCTGGTTCGAGCCTCAGCACAGTTGGCATTTCTGTGTGGAACCTGCATGTTCTCCCTGCGTTCGTGTGGGTTTCCTCCGGGTGCTTCGGTTTCCACCACAGTCCAAAGACATGCGGTACAGGTGAATTGGGTAGACTAAATTGTCTGTAGTGTATGAGTGTGTGTGTGTGTGTGTGTGTGTGTGTGTGTTTCCCAGAGATGGGTTGAGGCTGGAAGGGCATCTGCTGCGTAAAAACGTGCAGGATAAATTGTCGCTGTGGCGACCCCGGATTAATAAAGGGACTAAGCCAACAAAAAAATGAATGAATGAATAAATGAAGTGTAGTACCTTTTTGAGCACTCGATTGTGGACACAGCTAACATTTCTGTTTTAAATCCTAAAAGTCTATTCACCGTAAACACAAAAGAAATTGGACTATATCTAAACAACAACTATATTATCTTCACCCAAGCAGCACTCCTTACAACATTCACAACAACAGACAATTAATTCCAACTGATACTTTAGCAGCACATTGCTAGGCTAATAACACAAAGAGATAACTAATTCCTACAAGTTTTGCCATTAGCACATTGCTAGTCTAATAGCACATCAAAAGCACACAGTAAAAACAACTGCAACTAAGCTACAAACAACAATTTCCTTAAACATGACTATTTAAAAGACTAGGAACACGGAGCTCATCTGAGCTGTCGTATTTCCCATAACTATATTATCACCCAAACAGCAGTGAAAAGTGCCCACAGGAGATAATTCATTCCAATAGATTTTGGTATTAGCACATTGCTAGGCTAATAACACACCAAAAACACTGAGCAGACACAACTGCAACTAAGCTACAAACATTTTCCCCAAGCATGAGTCTATATTTAGGGACTAGAAACACATCTGTAGTGGTAGATGCTTATCTGAGCTGTCGTATTTCTTTTAACTATATTATCTTCAACAAAACAGCGCACAACATTGAACACAAGAGCAAATTATTTCCAACAGATTTTAGCATTAGCACATTGCTAGGTTAATAATGCATAAAGTGCCCACAGGAGATAATTCATTCCAACAGATTTTGGTATTAGCACATTGCTAAGCTAATAACCAAGAACACTGAGCAGACACAACTGCAAGCTAAAGAACATTTTCCTCAAACATGAGTCTATATTTAAGGACTAGGAACACATCTGTGGTGGTAGATGCTCATATGAGCTGTCGTATTTCCCATGACTATATTATCTTCACCCAAACAGCACACAACATGTAAGACAACAGACATTTAATTCCAACAGATTTAAGCATTAGCACATTGCTAGGCTAATAACGCATAAATAGTCCATGTAGGTGATAATTCATTCCAACAGATTTTGGTATTAGCCCATTGCTAGTCTAATAACACACCAAGAGCACACAGCAGACACAACTGCAACTAACTACACGAGTCTATTTTTAAAGACTAGGAACACATCTGTGGTGGTAGATGCTCATCTGAGCTGTCTTGTTTCTCATAACTATATCATTTTCACCCAAACAGCACACAACATTCAACACAAGAGCCAATTAATTCCAACAGATTTTAGCATTAGCACATTGCTAGCCTAATAACGCATAAAGAGCTCACAGGAGATAATTCATTCCAACAGATTTTGACATTAGCACATTGCTAGGCTAATAACACACAGAAAACACAGTAGACACAACTGCAACTAATGCTACGAACAGCAGCATTTTCTCCAAAGATGAGTCTATATTTAAGGACTAGGAACACATCTGTGGTGTAGATGCTCATCTGAGCTGCAGTATTTCCTATAACCCTCAGTAACATGCAGGCCACACAGCACAAGACACACTGGGTCACTAATGCAGCATCATGCTAATCGCTTAGTGTGGAGGCGCAGCGGGTCAGTCAGGGTTAGTGGTGATTACCTCGACATACTGTATACGTGTTGTCCTGCTGACCACACATACACACACAGCTTTAATGGCCTCAGTGAGGTTTCTATCAGATGTTAGCATGTTGCGGTTTACTAAAAATAGTACAGATGTAGCAAGCTAAGCTATGTCTCGTTTGCATTTTGTAGTTAGCACTTTGGTGAGGAAATATTAATTTAAAATAAATTTACTAAAAAGAGGATTAATGGACCATATGTACATGAAATTAAGTAATCTAATAATAATAATAATATTAATATTAATAATAATAATAATAATAATAATTATTATTATTATTATTATTATTATTATTATTATTATTATTATTATTATTAGTATTATTATTATTATTACTTTTATAAGTGATAAATAATATTACAAATAATATTAAATAAAATTACTGATGAATTTATAATATTTAAAATAACAAAACATGACAGAAACCATCATATATACACATTTAATTTCGGCATATATTAAAATTGTTTCTAGTCATTTTTAAGTCATTTATTTGAGCATGACAAAACACTAGCAGAACACTACCCCTTCAGACCCTGTGTCCATTTCAATAGAGATGTCAGCCCATGATTTTTGTGGTTCCTGAGCATTTCATCTCATTTAAAGTATACAGTCCATGAGAGTGGACCATTGTCATCCAATCAAATGGGAGTAAGGCTCAGCATGCTATTAAAAAAATCCACTACACTGAAAACCAGCATAGCTTCACTTCTCTCCAGACACAGACATAAGCCACATTTACATTATTTTTACTTATAGACATTTACATTAGATGTCACCTATGCTATTGTTGTCTGTTGGAAGGAATACATCAATAGAGCTGCCATTTTAGTACAGGGTAGTGCTCCTTTAAAATGAATGCGGGACCAAGGTGCAGTGCAGGACTGGCCATCTAGAACTAGAGATATATAAACATATACATATATCTATGATTGGGTGTTTTCCTGGTGGTCAGTATTTTAAATCCATAAAATTATAATTTTATATCACTTTTTTACATCAATGGATAAGTGACTGAACGGGCATTGCAAACAAAGAACATGTGTTAATCCATGTCCTGAAACACAAACCCTCTCCTGCTTCCACTTCTAATACTAACGCAGGGAGCGATTCGTTTGTGAATCAATCTCCATTATGAACGACTCGTTCCCTTAGCCGACAATAATACAAGTTTCTTGCACCGCAGCTATATGTTGTCATATTTCATTTACATTGTTTGCTTATTTTATAAAACAAAACTAGCATAAGCCGAGTATTTAGTGCTAGCTGGTGCTACTTAGCCTTGTGGTCAGTGCAGTAAGAGACGGTATTATCATCAATAACGTTACTTGTTGAGCACAAAAGTTTGTAACATACAAAAACGTAACAAACGAAATCACAGCACTAAAGTCCATCATCTTTACATTAGCTGTAATCTTGACTAATGCGGTTGAATATCTTTTGTCCTGGGAGCACTGTACAAATGTGGTGATGCTATTGATGCATGCTCAGAGTCTGTATGCGATAGTGTATATATCTATTGTTTTTATTTAAATGTATTAATATGTTTGCCAATATTTCATAGATTGTATGTAAAAGGAAAAAGAGAGATTGCACTTCTAATTTATAAAATACGCTTTAAACTGATTTGAAAATAAGTTTAAAATCTTTTTTAACATTGCAAACTTGAGATTCGGATTCCTTCAAACACAACTGTCCATTAGGATGGACAATGGGTTCAGGACCTTTTACAGAAATTAAATCTTCAGTGCTGATTGAACTTTTTTACATTTAAAAAAAAATATACGGATGAACTAATTCATTTCTGAAACAATTTTAAACATAGAATATACAACTCTTGAGCATAAAGCACAAGGCAAAATCTTAGATGTAGACATTATGTGGAGTGATAAGGAAGATGAAGATAGAGTTTGTTATAAACAAGGTGTAATATATATACAAAAAAACCCTCAAAACTAAAGTAAAAATGTTACAATCTTAATGTTTGTGATTTTGAAAATACATTTTAAGATTGTACCAGCAATTATGTATGGTATAATGTTCCGGAAGTACTGTTCTGATCTGATGTCCATTGAAATGGACAAAAAAATATACTTAAAGGGTCTTACATTTTTATTGTTATAATTTGGTCTCATTTATAGGAAGCTCAAGAACTGTAAAAACATACTTTAACATTTTTCAGAAAACTGGATCATAATTTGGGTATAAATCTGTGTATGCTGATGTTTAACACACAGACTGATGAAGACATTTAAAATACACTTTGGATTACCAACACAAAGTATTCGCATCACTGTCCTTTTTAAAGACAAAAAGGACAACTGTCCAAGACCGCACCTTGGTCCATAATCCACAAATCGACCTTTCAAGCAGATAATAAAACCCACTTAAGCATCGTAAAACATCTCATTACATTAAGCAGCTCCCAATTTCATGCACTGGCCAATTTTTGGGGTGTTAAACAGGACTGCAGTGACTCCTCCTGCCAGTAGAGGGAGTGAGAGAAAGCATCTGCGTCTCTCCAGCTCTGTGGTCACAGGCCAGCAAATTAAAACAATCCATCAACATTATGGCTTTTAATCCACACATTCCCCGTAAACACCTATTTCTTTACTCTCTCTTTTTCTCCTATATCCTGTCTCTCTCGCTCTCCCTTGCTCTTTCTTTCTTTACTCCAGGCCTTCATTCTGTATTACAATAGACACTAAATCATTAACCTACTGCAGCATGTAAAGGGGCTCCTGCGTGACTGAAGACACCACAAATGAGCACTTTCAGTAGGCAGGGAGAGATGCGCTTTTCAGGGTGCCAGTTCAAACAAAGGTAAAAAAATAATGGATTGAAAGAATATACAGGGGGGAAGAAAGACTATAATGTCGCTACATGAGGATTTACATCTGTTATGATGATGCCAGAATGAGGTCAAAGGTCAAACTTCAAGTGACTGTCAGGTAAAAAATAGACACTATTGAACAACAATTTCGGAAATTGCAGTTCAAGGAATACTTGAGTATTTTTGGTGTTTTGATAAGCAATTGAGTTTCAATATCTACAGATTTCTTTCTTGCAAATCGGACTTTTTTTCTCTAGAATGCACGGTAGGGCTGGGCCGATAAATGATGTATTGAATCACGATTCATGTCAATAACAATGATAAGCTCTGGAATTTTTTTCTATATTGATCTAAGAGTCAATCACATAGCAGAAATGTGCAACAATGGGAATCTAAAAGTCTGTTGATGTTAAAGACGTACCGAATTTTCGGCCACTGAAGATTTATCAACCGAATATGTTATGCAATTTAAGGCACCCTCTAATTTTTGTGGCTTCAGTCATTGTTGGGGTATTCTTTTTAAACTTGGAGGCATTAACAACTTGTATCGAAATATATATCGTTATTGTTCAGTAAGGAAAATAATTATTAAGATTGCATTTTTGCCATATCGCCCAGTATTAATTCACGATTGTTTTAGAAATTGCAAGATAGAAATAAGGTTATGAGAAATAAAGCTTGGATTGCTATATAGCCTAAGAACTCTCGATTGCAGAAAATAAAGTAGCAAATATGAGACAAAATTTTGAGATAAAATATGAGACATCCAATTTTGCTGCATGTAACAGTGTTGTGACAAATAAAGGCTCAGTTATTTATTTATATTTATTCAGTTTTTTATTAATTTCACTAATATTTTGTGATATATATATAATAATAGTATTATTAAAATGTCCATACAATTTGTTTCTAATACCGTTTGTAAGGTGTATGTTCTGTCTTTGAGTATTATATGTGAGACTTGCTTTGTTTACCAAATATTCATTTCATTAATTTTCTTGTCGGCTTAGTCCCTTTATTAATCCGGGGTCGCCACAGCGGAATGAACCGCCAACTTATTCAGCAAGTTTTTTATGCAGCGGATGCCCTTCCAGCCGCAACCCATCTTTGGGAAACATCCACACACACATTCACACACACACTCATACACTACGGACAATTTAGCCTACCCAATTCACCTGTACCGCATGTCTTTGGACGGTGGGGGAAACCGGAGCACCCGGAGCAAACCCACGCGAAGGCAGGAAGAACATGGAAACTCCACACAGAAACGCCAACTGAGCTGAGGTTCGAACCAGCAACCTTCTTGCTGTGAGGCGACAGCACTACCTACTGCGCTACTGCCTCGCCGTTTACTAAATAAGTGATACCTAAGTGATACCTAATTTGATTTGCTTTGTAAACATTAAATAAAAGTTAAAACTGTATTATTTTTTATTTCATATATTACGTTTTTAGTAATGATACTCCTAAAATCATTCCGCAAAAATCCGCAGATTTTTTACAGAAACTCTTTGCAGGAATAGCAAAAAATGTCAGCAGATTTTGTCTGGCTTTAGATATAAGCTCAAAATTGTGTTTGAAATTTGAGAAGGAATAAAGCAAAAACAAAATAGAATACAATTTAATAAAAAAGCCAGAATTAAAAAATATAAAATGAGAATTGATAAATTATAGAACATAGAATGAGACTTTTTTGTAATTTTAAGTTTATTTTATGATTAATATTTTCTCTTTAAAATGAGAAACAAGTAAAAATTGGTAAATGTATTTTATATATAAATATAAATATAAAATTCTTAAAGAATAAGAATAAAAAAATACTAAGGAAGAAATTATTTTTGAGGTGCACTAATCTTCAAAAACACTCTCCAGTCTACAATTTCCACTATGGTCAACACATAAATTTTAAAATAAACTAGTAAAACGATAATGTAAAATGTAAATGTTAAAATAAAGTCAACATATGGTTCTACGTCCAAAAAAAAGTCTCAAGAATGTTTACGTATTTATAAATAATGTAAAAATACTGAGGAAGAAAATCTTTTTCCAGTGCACTAATCTACAAAACACTCTCCAGACCTCAATTTCCACCACAATCAACACATAAAGTGCAAAATACCTCACTGCCCCATCCATCACTTCCCGACTCATCATATCTGTCCACCAAAATACCTTAACCACAAACCTAATACCCCAGCAAAACTATAAAACTGACACTTTGAAGGGCAAAAGTCGTATCTCTAACCCAAGAGCGCTGCCATTACTGCTATCACCCCCTTCCACAGCCCGTCCTCACCCCGGCCTTCTTCTTCAATAACCTTTGTCATGGTCAGCAATGAGCCCGGCTCGACTCAGCACGTCGACAAGCGATAAGAGAGGCCTGCCGCATGCATGCACACCGCTGTATTCAGATGTGTAATTACAAAGGAAACGATAAGCCTGCTCCAGTGGGACTGCGCTGCTAATTACAGAGCCACCAGAGCTTCAAATTGCCATTTAAAGCAGCCATACGCAATCACACAATGCCACATTCCTGGAGCCGTCCGCACTTCTATGGCAAAACGGGGTGAGAAAGAAGGGCGCAGAGTTATGACTGTTTACGGCGAGGCCTGACAAGCTGAGCAAAAAGAGAGGGAGGAGGAGAGATTTTGGAGGGATATAAAGCTCCCAAACTCGAACCTACCTCCTGTTTATATACGCCAAACAAAATGTTCCCACATGGATGTTACGACATTTAGCTCCATTCGAGAAGGGGGGGGAGGTCGAAATCCCTGAGAAAACATGAGCCACACAAACAGCGAATGGAAAAAAAAAGCAGGAAAGTTAGTCATTTTGTGGTTGCGAGAGGAATGTCCTAACAGACGAGAGCCTGCCAAAAAAACCCAAACCTCCTTTTCTCGCCTTCAAAAAACGACAGGCAAACCACAAGCACTTTCAGCGCGAGGATAAAAGGCTTTTCGGTGCAACTTTTCACCAACTGTCTTGTCCCCTCGAAAGCCCTTCAAAGGGCTAAAATGCATTGTGCGAGCGTAAAGAAAGCAGCCGAGTAACCTGATAGACCGCTAATGATGTGTCTCATTCATTCACCGGCCGTTTACAGATGGATTAAATCTAATGCATTATAGGCTTTCTGGTCGAGTCCGTGGGGAACGAGGGGATCATAATGGTCCTATACAATGAAGCATAAGAGAAAGAGCTGAACGCTGAAACCACAGCAGGCTTCTGCTGACTCGCATCTCGTCCTCCAATTCATTTAGCGTATGCTACACGGTTAACAAACGAGCTCGAATCAATCCATCCATCAATTACAGGAAGCTCGGGCATTAATCTAATCTGAGGCCGAACTTGATCCCGGTCTCCGGTAGCAAAGGGGAAACCGCAGAACTCGAGCTCAATGCCGGGAGTCTCGCGTCCTCTTCATCTCTCGTCTTCAGAAGTCCAGCGCACCACTAAAACCGAGGGATTGATGGCCGTTCGTAAAAGCAGAGTTGTTAAAAATGTGACTACACCGCAGAGGAGACCCGTGATATAGGGAGAGTTCACATGAAAATGAAAAGCCTCGTATCATTTGGTTCTCCCTCATGTGTTTCTGACGTGTTCGGGATCAGGACGATGAAGCTGCTCTTTTTTTGTGGGGGGAAATAATGGAAAACCTGACAAATGATCTATTCACACCTGCACTTAAGATACGTTTAGTCAATCCGACCACAAGTGGACAAAGGAGTCACATTACCATTCAATACTTAAATGTGTCCCTTTTGTGCACTTTTGAGTGAGGAAGGGTCTGTGGATGGGTTTTGGCTTACTGTGATTATTCAAATCTACTAATTGGTGTATAAATGACTTCAGTAGCCGGAGAGAAGGCGGTCTTTAACAGTTTCCAATTAGTGGAAAATGGACAAGCTCAAAATGTTTTACATCCCTTTCACACCTGTATTTAGCATTGGGATGGGGCCAACAAAATCCTAATAAATAGAAGTGTTACAGTTAGTAAAAGCATGTACAGGGCCTAAATGAAAATAAACGTATGACTCTGAAAAAATTAAGCCTCATACCAACGATGCAAAAAAGTAAATGAAAACTAGCATTTCTAAGGTGCTTTCACACCTACAGTTTTGTTTCGGATCCTGGCGGGTCATTTGGCATATGTGAATCCAGCAATCGCACTTGGATTCACTGCAAAACAATCTGTCCATGATTCCCTGAATGAGGTGGTCTCGGCTCGATTAAAACAAACTCTGGAGTGAATCGATTGTAGTGAGAAAGCAATACGATCCAAACCAGGCTATATCACAGTGTATTATGGATATGTAATATGCATACATAGGGCTACATGTTGACAGAATTATGAGTAAGGCGGGATGTCATTACTACCGGTGCATGAGCATTTCATGCCAAATACGAAAGTGAAAGCAGGTTAACTATTAACGAGAGTTGCTTATCTGTTAGGAAAATTGACTGAACTGCAGTCTTGGTTTATCTGTTATTTCTCTCTATAATGTACAGTAAATTAATAAGCCAACTGCTATGTATGAAAAAGTCTTACCTCTGCTTATAATGCCTTATTGCTCATTGTCATAAATTAAAATAAGGACGCATGGCAGCTGAAAACTAAACCGTGAAACTCAAATATGACCAATGTGAGGAGAGTTTACGCACACTTGACTTGTTTAGAAACTTTGTCGTGTGAAAGCGAACCGCACCAAGAACAAAAATAAACCTTGTAACAAATTTAATTCCTGTTTTGGAACAAAAGAATCGATCCACAGGTGTAAAAGCACCCTAAAACAATATAAAACAAAGTAAAGATAATTATAAATAAAACAACAAAAACACAAGACGAGACAAAACAAAACACAAATAACCTTGGGTAAAAACATGTATACATGAATAAATAAATTAATTAACTCATTAATACATTTTCAATCCATTGCATATTATAAAATGTACACATTAAAATGTGAATATAAATATGAATATAAATATGAATATATATATATAAATATGAATATATATATAAATATGAATATATATATATATATATATATATATATATATATATATATATATATATATATATATATATATATATATATATATATATATATATATGAATAAAGTACATTTTTGAGTGAACTACAACTTTTAAACGAAGTGAAGACAACAAAACAATTATTCATACATTAATTTTATTTTTCGGCTTAGTTTCTTTATTAATCAGGGGTCGCCACAGCAGAATGAACCGCCACAAAACAATTAACAAAGATACAAATTGCTTCAAAACACCAATGTCGATTTTATTTTCTTCATTGTTCTTAAAAGCATGCTTGGCATCTCAATATAGGATCTCTGTGTATGAGTGTTTCGCTACTATAACCTGGCAGTCACACATGGTAGTGTACATACATGTTTGTGTGTATGTGTCACTCAGGCTTCGCTCCTGTGGTGCCACACGCAGGTTGTAAATGAATATGAATGGCCATGAGGAAGCCTGCGAGGAAGAGGCCGCCTGAGGCAAAGCGCACTGGGCTTCTATTAATCTTAGACAAACTGACACATGGGAATAACCCAAAACAAGCCAGCCGGGCCAAACACGCAACACGACCCACAGCCAAAGCACAGCCGCATGACGTTCAGAGCTCACTTTCGAGGAATATCCGTTATGTAATCGAAGGATGATGAATTGTGTTCGAATAGATATTGTAATGTGCACTTTTAAACAATGTACAGTAGTTGATGCTTCAGCTAAGAGACCAAAGCTATGGGTAAAATATATACATACAATTAATTAAAATAAAAAACAAAAAAATCTAAACATCTAAAACAACTATATTCATGCCACAGGTCGAGAGATATAAATAATCAATTATTAAGATTTTAATATAGTGTTATTTAACTTTCCAGACATTCAACAAGGCTTAATTTTTATTTAGATTTATAATTTAAAATATTTGATTTCAAATTTGATCTACTTTAAAATGTAAAACAACAGTAAAACTATTTTAATGCTAAACATTAAATATGACTGTCAAAAAAATAATAGCTTGGAGGATAGGAAAAATAAATACCAATAGTGTAGAAATACTAGGCCTGTCACAATAATCAATAAATCAACTTATCGTGCAATACTTAGAGATGACCTCAGTAACTTTTGGACATTGCAATATAATTTACAAATTCACAAGTAATGTTAAAGCCTTTTTACAATAATATATACATTCTACCTTTCCGGTGTCAAAGTTTAGAATTGAACCTTTTCCTAATAGGACAATAGTCTCAAACCCAAATGGAGAGCCGCAGCTCTGCATAGTTTAGCTTTAACCACATCTAACTCACCTGTTTAATAGTCTCCAGTAGTCTTGAACACCTTGATTAGTTGGATCAGCTGTGTTTAATTAGGGTTGGAGCAAAACTGTACAGAGCTGCGGCCCTCCAGGAATCCAGTTTGAGACCTACAGTTGCAATCAGAATTACTAAACCCCCTTTGATTTTTTTTTGGATTTTTTAAATATTTGCCAAATGATGTTTAACAGATAAAGGACATTTTTACCGTATGTCTAATAATATTTTTTCTTCTGGAGAAACTCTTATTTGTTTTATTTTGGCTAGAATAAAAGCAGTTTTTAATTTTTTTAAAACAATTTTAGGGTCAGAATATTAGCCCCTAAGCTATATATTTTTTTGATAGTCTACAGTAGTGGTTCTCGACCGGTGGGGCATGGACACACTCGCAGGGGGGCACGAGTAGGCTGCAGGATGGAAGGAAAAAAACTGAAAAAACGAGTAAATGTGAAAATTTGTGATTCTTGTTCGGATTCAATGGATCTATTCTTGCTGCTAAAATAAACTAAAACAGTCATTATTTCATCAAAAATATATAATATACTTTAAAAAAGCTTATATAATATATAAAATATACCGGGATTCCAAAGCAGTGATTTTGCAGACATCAAAGTCAACCTTGTCTAGTTTTGCGTGAAACGTAAGGGCGGGACAAAGGCCTTTTTGTGTTACAGTGGCAGAAAAAAAATCAACCTAAAAGCAAATTTTTTTTATTGGAATAATGCTTTTCGGGTGTTTTCACTATAGGGATGTCTATGTTATTCGCAAGAGTATTTAAACCGATGACATCCTGCCATTTCGAAGATCTACACACGCTTGGCTCTCTTCTCTCCGACAACCTGTCCCTCTTCTGAAGCCTGGTTTAATACAGTCTGAGTTTCGGTGTTTCAAGTCGACTGCCACGGCAAGTATATTTAAAACCTGTGGGAAGCACTGGACCACATACTGTACAGTGTATAGTTATTGAAAAAGCCATACAAATTTTAAAGACTTTTTTTTTTGTTACAAACAAATTCATAAACAAAAAATCTTATTTTTAAGATGAATACATACATAATTAAAATTATAAATATTTTGAATATGTTTGTTACAGCTTTTCAGATCTCGATATTATATATTTTTTATCATTCCTGAGACAAAGCTAAGTTTCAGCAGCATCAGTATAGTTTTCAGTCACATGATCTTTCAGAATTGATTCTAAATTCAAACTTATTGTATAAAATAAAATATACTATAAATAATACAATTATTAATGTACAAATCTTCTTTATATAAAATACAACGTATAAATTAAAAACATATATTAAAATAATTATTTTTTTACACCCAAAACATATTCAAATATATATCTCAGAGCACACGCATTAGTGCCGGCCGGGTTTGAGTCCACAAGACAACAAGCCGTGCCTTCACCTCAGTCAATTGAGATACAGCACAGCCCATTAGGCACGCCGTGCGCAAGGCTTTTTTGTTTGTGGTCATGGTAGACAGACATTGTTCCTCATGTTTGGCAGTCCACCTTTCCCTCTACATCAGTTCAGTCATTCTCTGGGGGACGAATGAAAGCGGGAGAACGACAGGAGAGGCACTTGATCTTCCAGTCACAGCGAACACCATCTCTCTTAACGCAATCATTTCGATGGAAGTCACATATCCTCATCAAAAGATCAATGACGGATGTCAAGAGAGGTATTTTATGACATTTTGATTTGAGGTGCTGTTTATCCTTTGTCCGATGTGACAGATCCAATGATTTAACATTTCGGAAACATGAAGACCAACAGAACGTTTGACGTGTTAAGTGGCATTTTAACAAAAGGTTCAAATGTAAACGTACTTTACCATACCATAACCTATACAATACTGCGTCCCATTGCTATGTTATATTTTCATTCATTCTTTTTCTTTTTGGCTTGGTCCCTTTATTAATATGGGGTCGCCACAGCCGAATGAACCTCCAATTTATCCAGCATATGTTTTACGCAGCGGATGGCCTTCCAGCTGCAACCCATCACTGGGAAACACCATACGCACTCATTTACACACATACACTACGGGCAGTTTAGCTAACCCAATTCACATACAGCACATGTCCTTGGATTTGTGGGGGAAACCGGAGCAACCGGAGGAAACCTACAGAACACAGGGAGAATGGTATACTTTGCTACTACTGAAACAATCTTCACCATAGTTATTAATCTAAAAATCAAGTGATAATTCACATTAATTTCTTTCATTGTTCATACAGTAGGTGACACTTTAATATGGCCATTAACCAACACTCTAAAAGAACAAGAATTTTTTTACGTATGACCGCAGCTTGTGACTATGCCTCCAGGGGGCACAAAGGGACGGGATGCAAATGGACTGAAATAGCCTATACAGTAGCTTTAAATACTCTGCTACTGTATGATATTTTCAGAAAATGTCAAATTCGTTGTCCACACAAAACCAGAAGTTGCTAAGACTACTAATTTCAGTATGTTGATGTACATACTGAAATAGGGGGCGGGGCTTTCTTTTAGTGTGTAAATACCTCTTAGCAATCTAATGGAATCAATGAAAGAAGTGAAATTCTATGTTTATAATCTAACACTGTGGATTTCTTGCGTTTCTTCTTAATTTGTGAAGTTTCCGCATACGAGCACTCTTTGGTTTTCGAAAGACATGTACTGCTGAACACACAACTATGTTTCCCTGACAAGATGTGCATGACAATCACAGCTTTGCATAATTGCTGAATGAATCGTCCAACCGTGTGTGAAACGTACATCAAAAATGTTGCTAACCAAATGATAATTGAGTACATTGAATGGTGAGCAAAATTACTTTTTTTAGGTAAACAATTATTTATGAAGCTCTCTTTACACTACTCTCTTTACACTTCTCTTTACATATTTGACCCGACGTTTGGTTACAACAACTCAGCATTTTAAAGACTGAACTATTACACCGGACAAAAAAAAGAAAAAGAAAAAAAAACATTTTACATTTATTTAACAAATTATTATTGTGTATTCAGGACTCCCATGAGCTTGGACGACTGCATCCATACATCTCTGCAGTGACTCAAAAAATGTATTAATAAAGTCAACTGGAATGCCAAAGAAAGCATTCTTGCAGGACTCCCAGAGCTGATCAAGATTCTTTGGATTCATCTTAAATGCCTCCATCTTACTCCAGACATGCTCAACAATGTTTATATCTGGTTTCTGGGCTGGCCAATCCTGAAGAACCTTGACTTTCTTTGCTTTCAGAAACTTTGATGTGGAGGCTGAAGTATGAGGCGCTTTACTGTTACTATTTGCCCTCTCCTGTGGTTTGTAATGTAATGGGCAGCACAAATGTCTTTATACCTCAGGCTGTTGATGTTGCCATCCACTCTTCAGATCTCTTGCACACCCCAATACTGAATGTAACCCCAAACCATGATCTTTCCATCACAAAACTTGACTGATTTCTGTGAAAATCTTGTTGATCTTACAACTGACATCGAAGACAAGACTTCGGTCACGTAGTGTATATGTCCTTTACAAACAACAGCTATTACAATCAACAGTTTAAACAGGATTTTAAGCACTTCAGCAACATGATTAAGACTTCTGCATCATATACACCCATACATCCCTTTAAAATTTTTTATAAAATTGAGTTTGACCCACAACTTAACCTCAAAGCCACTAGAAGTGTCCCCCTGAATACCAAACACAGATTCATATGTTAGCATTATAGAACTGTGATGAATTCGGTATTCAGAAAGGCTGTGAGCATCATTACCCATTGAGGTGGGCATGCATGCAAAGCTGTGCACGTACAAACGCGACCTGCAGCTACAGGATAAACACAGCGGGGTGGGGTTACGCACTACAGCCCCTGAATATTGAAGGTGTCAATGAAACGCTGCGAGCCAACAGACCGGCTTCTTATGCATGAATCGATGATATTCCTCAAACGAGGGGATGAGGATATATATGCATGTCTGGGTTTGTATATGTCAACACAGTGGATTCTCCATCTCCATTACCCCAGCTTCTCAGGCTTAATCGCACTGGAGGTAATAAATGGGTATGTTTACTTTCTGTCCACTTTCCACCTTTTTTATGAATGTGTGTTTAAAATGAAGGGTTGCTCTTTTTTTAGTTTGGGGAACTTTCATTCAAGTGAAGTGAAACTAATCACCTTAAATAATAAGGTTGTTTTACAAATAACAGCAACACAATTTCACAACAATTTGTAACTTTTTGATTTAGTGGCTAATTAATATGACCTCAGTTTTACATTTTAGTAGGATTTGCTCTTCCCTCAATGATGGTTGGATTTAGGGAATGCCTACTTTAAATATATATATATATATATATATATATATATATATATATATATATATATATATATATATATATATATATATATATATATATATATATATATATATATATATATATATATATATATATATATATATATATATACACATTATGAATTTTATAAAATTGTGTAAATATGCCAGAAAGAATAAAATAGTAAAATTTCTCATGAGATCAGGCTATATATTGCATATTAAAGAAAAAAAAAATCACCCAAAATTAAACTCACCCCTTATTTTACTCACCCCAAATCCATCCTTAGTGTATATGATTTTTTTTGGTCAAACAACCACAGCTGGAGTAGTTTAAAAAATTCCTCCTGACTCTGGTGTTGTTAGTGACTTTTAATTTGAATCTTGCAAAAGCTTATAAAACCATCTTAAATCTAACCCAATCGCTGCCAGGGGGTTAATGCATGTCTTATGAAGTGGATCAATGTGACTTTGTTACAGAAATACTTTTCTGTACACTCATTTTTAAATGATAAACTCCAGTCACCGCCTTATCAAACGCTTATAATGCTTTACTGATATGTAAAAGTAAGTAAAGTACGATGTATTATGTAAGATTGCTAGACAAGCGTACATGGAAATATTTATAATAATAATAATAATAATAATAATAATAATAATAATAATAATAATAATATTAATAATAATAATAATAATAATAATAATAACAATTATGGTGTGTGCGGCCTGGTGCAATTTGCCTGCTTACACATCCAGGTAGATGCTACACAACAGTGGTGGATAAGAGTCCCCCCCCCACCCCCATTTATTTATTTATTTATTTATTTATTTATTTATTTATTTTGTTTGTTTGTTTGTTTGTTTGTTTAAATTTATTTGTTTATTTATGTGTTAATTTTTATGTATTTATTATTTATTAATTAATTTATTAATTAACTTATTTATTTTTATTTTATTTATTTATTTATTTATTTATTTATTTATTTATTTATTTATTTATGTATTTTTATTTGTTTTATTTATTTGTTTGTTTGTTTGTTTGTTTGTTTGTTTGTTTATTTATTTGTTTGTTTGGTTTGTTTGTTTTTGTTTGTTTAAATTTATTTGTTTATTTATGTATTAATTTTTATGTATTAAGTATTTATTAATTAATTTATTAATGTATTTATTTTTAATTTATTTGTTTATTTATTTATTTATGTTTTTTGTTTTATTTGTTTGTTTGTTTGTTGTTTGTTTGTTTGTTTGTTTATAATTTTAAACAGGAAAAGATTAAAAAGATAATCGGGCCTGAGCATGAATGCTGTTTTTCAGTAGGTTCCTACAATGCAGAATATAAAAACCTACATACACCCTTAACATCTCATTCATCAAAACATGAGAAGAGCACACAAACAATCACCAAACATACAAAATAAAGAGAGTCAGGCTACTATCTCAGAGGCTACAGCGATAGTTGTCCATCAGATGATGAGCATGGGATTTTTTTAAAAGTCTTGGTGTTGGTATTGTTTTAAGATGTTGTGGGATCTCATTCCAGGCTTTTGTTAATACACATAAGTAATATCTCTGTCCAAAACAGTTTTTAAAAGCCGGTAGTGGCAAACATCCATTTGTTGCAAATCTGGAGGAACGATCAGTCCTTGTATTAGGTTTTGGAACCAAAGCACAAAGGGCTGCTGAGGTACATAGCACTATTTAAAATCGGATAGTAGTTTAAACCCTGTGTTCATGAAGTAATTTTAAAGCAAAAACAATGATGTGTCCATCCCGAAAGAGTACGAATTTTACTACTACTTTATTTACATATACATTGTAAATGTACACTTTACTACTGTTTATTTACTACTAAATTCCTACAATTACTACGACTCATTCCTTCAGTTTATATTCTCTTTGTATTCCCTACAGTACACTAATACTCAATTTACATCCATAATAATGCCATCTTGTTTTGAGTTTTTGGGGTTATTAATGATCTGCTGAAAGCAATTAGTTAATTCTGCCTTTTAATATTCGATGGATGATCTGTGGAGAATAACGACACCTCATTGTGCCCAAATTTTTAAAGCAAGTCATTGACCATTTACAGTTTAACAGTTTCTCTTACAATTCATTTAAAGCATCATTGGGCGTAAGAAAAAGAAGGAAAGTATGCCAACAATGCCCAGCACCACTGGAACACAACAGGTCTTCATTAAAAGAATTACCGTGGCGGACACTGACACACAAACACACATTTTGCCTGGAGCAGGACACAAGCAGTGATTCCTCCATGTTGGTTGAGCTATATCATGGCTTGGCGTCTGCAATGGCGCTGCTTGAGGAGTCAGTGACACCAGTGCTGATTTTACCACCGTCACTATTCAGGAAAAAGCGAACAGGAGCAGTCAGACAGAGCCTAATGAGACCGCAGGATCTGTGTGAATGACGTGAGCACTTCAGCATGCTGTCATGTGTTTATTAAGGCACGATGGGGGTCGCTGGGACTTTTAAAAGGGGTTATATCATGACAAAGAAAAGAGTTTGTGCATATACACTCACGTTTGCAGAAAGCGTAAAAACTAATGCAGCTTTCAAGTCCTCCAGGGAAGCTTCTATTTACGAGTTGGGAAGTCGTAATTACAATGTGATGTGCGTTCGAGTGAATTTGGATGGAATAAAATGGACTCGATGGGCAATTTCATATTTGTCCTTCTCTTTCTCAAATCTTGACAGAGACAGGAAGCTTTTTAGCACAAGCGCAATAAAATGGAAAAAAGCAAAGGATGTGCATTAGGTGTGTAATTGATGTTTTATGTTGTCGATCATTCTCCGGCTGGGAATTATGGGTAATGGAGTTTTGTTCTGAAAGCCTGCCGCCTAAATTAGTAGTATTTATCGTCGTTCTTCAGTGATTCCTTCAGTGTAATTATAACCAATTAGCTCCTGCCACAACCATTTAACTGAAACGCCTCCGTCTCCCAAGAAAATCTCAGGTTTTCTTACAGAACACGACTGGAAGGAAGCAAATCTGCAAAAGTAGGTTTCCACTGTTTCAGGCCATGACATCACACAATGATTTGCATATAAAGACAACTGCACAAGGTTACAAATGTATTCCTATTCAGTACTTCGTCCCACCAACCATTGTTAAATAACTTACAAATAAGCAAAGATAGCAAAGAGTCAGATAAAATGTCCATTGATTGTATTTAGGTATCATTTGGGAGGGGGGAGGGGGAACAACTGATAAACTACAATTGTGGACAGACGGATGGAAAAACGGATGGAAAAAAGAAAGATAAAAGACTTATAGATTAATGGATGGATAGACAAAAAGAAGGATAAAAGGATGGATGGATGGACGGATGGAAAGATGGGTGAATGGATGGATGGACAAAAAGAAGGATAAAAGGACTGATGGATGGATGGATGGATGGATGGATGGATGGATGGATGGATGGATGGATGGATGGATAAAAAGAAGGATAAAAGGACGGATCGATGGAAATTTTTTTTTGTTTTTTGTTTTTGTATTTTATTTTGCTTTGTTTTTGCTTTGTTTTCTATGCTTTTTTCGTCTGCTTTTTTTTACTTTGTTTTATTTTTGCTAAATTACGCTGTTTTTTAGTGAAAGTTGTTTTGTTTTTTTGTTTTTGCATTCATTGCTTTGCTAAGCAAATCATTGCAAATCATTGCTTTGCTTAGATTTTTGTTTTGTATTATTTTCTACGCTTGCTTAGTTTACATGCATTGGCGTTGTTGTTTTTTTTTTGCTTTTTCTTTGCTTTTTTCTTTATTTATTTAACTTTGCTTTGTTTTTTTGTTTTGTTTTTTGATTTTCTTTCTTAGTTTTTTGCTACGTTTTAAATTTGCAGATTTATGCTGCTTTTTGAAAGTTGTTTTGTTTTTTAGCTTTTGCATTTTTTGCTTTGCTTTAAGTTTTGCTTAGGTTTTTGTTTTGCCTTGTTCTCTATGCTTTGCTTTGTTTGCAAGGGTTTAGCATTTGCTTTTGTTTGTTTGTCTTGTTTGTTACTTAGCTTCGCTTTTTTATTTGCTTTGCATAGTATTTGTCTATATATCATATACAGTTGAAGTCAGAATTCATTTTTAATTCTTTTTTTTTATATATATTTCCCAAATGTTGTTTAACAGAGCAATGACATTTTTACAGTATGTCTGATAATATTTTTGTTCTTCTGGAGAAAGTCTTCTTCGTTTTATTTCGGCTAGAATAAAAGCAGTTATTAATTTTTTTAAAACTATTTTAAGATCAATATTATTAGCCCCTTTAAGCTATATTTTTCGATAGTCTACAGAACAAACCATCATTATACAATAACTTGCCTGATTACCCTAACCTGCCTAGTCAACCTAATTAACCTATTTTAAGCCTTTAGATGTCAATTTAAGCTGTATAGAAATGTTTTGAAAAATATCTAGTCAAATATTATATACCGTTATCATGGGAAAGATTAAATTAATCAGTTATTAGAAATGAGTTATTAAAACTATTGTGATTAAACAAAAAACTTCTCTCCTTTAAACAGAAATTAGGAAAAAACAAACAGGGGGGCTAATAATTCAGGGGGGCTAATAATTCTGACTCCAACTGTATCACATCAACAGTATTAATAGTAATAATAATAATAATAATAATAATAATAATAATAATAATAATAAAAAACTACAACTGAGTAATGTGCCAAAGTTTAATATATAACTATGAGCAATAGTAACAGTCATATTCACCACATAAACTGAGCTCTTCACCTGCCTTCATCGCACTCCCACATTAATTCACTCACAAATCCCTCTTTATTAAATGCTCGAAAAAATAACTCCCCATCTGGACAGTGACCTTCTGCGCTGTGCCATATAGTTCTTGCCCAGCACCCAGTACCTGTGAGAGCTTTTGCATACACAGTGCCATCTATTCACCACCATGGCACGGACTCAAAACTCAGGCATATTGGCAGCCACTTGCTGGCATGAGAATTGTGTTCAGGCTGCCCGTTGAGGGCTGCTTTGAGAGTTTTTGGAGTGATTGTGGCTTATGCTAGGAGAGTGCTAGCAAACAACTCCCACCTCCTCCTCTTCCTGCTCACCCAGTCCAACTGTGAAGGTCTGCATGCTGTTGAGGGTCTTGATTTTTTTTTTGTAAAAAGTGTACTGTGGAGTGAACCGAGCGTACTTTGAATAGAATCCTCCTCAAAGCATTCTTCTAGAGGCCATCAAGACATCCAGAGGGCTTAGGTTTGGATTAGTCTTAATCCCCAGGTGAGCGAGCGTAGGTTCAAAGTTAGTCCATTCAGGGGGGGATGACCTCTCGAAGGAATCATTCAAAGTTTGAACAGCCACTTGAAATTTAGCTAGCTTTTTCCTGTTTTAGCTCTCGAACTGTCACTGGGAAGACCTAAACCACCGGGGGCGATGTTCAGACTAGTGCTAATAAATGTAATTCTCCTGTCTTTTCGCATTAGCAGAAAGTGAACGTGTCTGTTGGTGAGTGTCTTCAGGAATTACTTCATGGATGTGCCTCTCACTGTCTCTGCCAGCAGTATTTACTCTCGCTGGGCTATGTTTGGTCTCATTCAGCTATGAGGTGTTCAACCTCTGGGTGAACTACACATTTCCCGTTCCTCGGCCACGGGCTGTGTGCCATCTTTTAGCACTCCAGTCACTCATTTGACTGCCTCTGTCTCCCTTTCTCTCAAACACTCCCACTCACATCTCTGCCCATCTATCTCCATCTTACCCTTCCTCGTTTCATAATGGTCCAACAGGGTTTTATTTGGAGTTTAGTTGTCTGTATTCAACTGCAAACAGAAAAAAGTATGTTTTTTGGGCAGGGAAAATAACTGGAAAGCTTAAAATAACTGTTTGCCTGTCTGTCCATCCATTAGTCTATTTATTATTCTTTTTGTCCGTCTGTCTATCTGTCCATCTATTCATCCATCAATGCATTCAAATTTTTATACTTCTTTTTGTCCATCCATCCACCCAGCAATCCATCAATCCATCCATCCATCCATCCATCCATCCATCCATCCATCCATCCATCCAACTTTTTGTGCTTCTTTTGGTCTATCCATCTATCTTTTTATGTTTCTTTTTGTCTATTTATCCATCCATCCATCTTTTTATGGTTTATTTTGTCCATCCATCCAACTTTTAATCCTTTTTATCCATCCA
Source organism: Danio rerio (assembly GCF_052040795.2). Classification (NCBI taxonomy): domain Eukaryota; kingdom Metazoa; phylum Chordata; class Actinopteri; order Cypriniformes; family Danionidae; genus Danio; species Danio rerio. The sequence continues at coordinate 37,570,236 of NC_141043.1, read as the reverse complement.
TCCATCCATCTTTTTATGCTTCTTTTTGTGTATCCATCCATCCATCCATCCACTCATCCATCCATCCATCCATCCATCCATCCATCCATATTTTAGGCTTGTTTTTGTCAATCCATGCATCCATCTATCTTTTTATGCTTCTTTTTGTCCATCCATCCATCTTATTAGGCTTCTTTTTTCAATCAATCCATCCATCCATCCATACGTCCGTCCATCCGTCCATCCAACTTTTTATGCTTATTTTTGTCTATCCATCCATCCAACTTTTTGTGCTTCTTTTGGTCTATTTATCCATCCATCCATCCATCCATCCATCCATCCATCCATCTTTTTATGGTTCATTTCGTCCATCCATCAATCCATCCATCCAACTTTTAATCCTTTTTATCCATCCATCCATCTTTTTATGCTTCTTTTTGTCTATCCATCCATCCATCCATCCATCCATCTTTGTATGCATCTTTTTGTCCATCTATCAATCCATCCATCCACCTTTTAATCCTTTTTGTCCATCCATCCATTCATCCATGCTTCTTTTTTATCTATCCATCATCCATCCATCCACCCACCCAGTCATCCATCCATAAATAAAGAAACAAGTCAAAGTAAAAAAAAACTAAATAATGAAAAATAAAGCAAGAAAAAAAAAAAAAAAACACCAAAGCAAAGCAAAAGAAAATACTTTATTTTCAAAACCCCTAATGTCTGATTTAACACAATTACACATTTGTAGTTCACAGAGATCCTATCATTTTCTAGAAACTTTCACTTGCAAACCTGATCTCAAAAGTTTTGTTAGTCACGTAAATGAACAGCCAAAAAGCATAAAGAGTTTAGCATTCCTTCACAGCTATGTGGTTTTCACTTTTGGCCCAATGGGGCTTTACTGTGGCTACCCATTAACATGCTGAGATAAAACTTTTTATATAACAGAACGCTTTTATCATTTGACACTTTTATCATGTCAGGCCTGATTAAGACAATGCTGCATAGCAAAGTTTCCTCAGCTTTCGTTCGAGTCAAAAAATAAACATCTATCCAAGTTTATCTCTTAGCGTTTCCCTTGAGAACCTCTTTCACAGTGGGTGCTGGAGTTTTTACCGTTTCAGCAGCTCCAATCACAAGACATCACAGCTTGGCTTGGGAAAGATTTGGGGAGACCCACATCCCGTTTATTTAAAAAAAGATTCTTCCCCTAAATCCTAATGCTCTCCTTGAGAGAGATGAGACAAACCAGAAGAAACAAGATTATCAAGAGGAGAGGAAAGTCTTCCAACTGTTAGGCAGCAGTGAAATGTAGAACAAATGGAGGCCTTTGTTTATTTATCCAGACTATTTTCCCTGGGAGAAAATCTGAAATGTGGCTCTAGAGTTTCAAAGAGACCTCAAACCGTGCTCAGAAGTCTACAATTCAAAGTCTGATTTCAGTATGAACTAAATTCTCATTAATTTCCCATCATTTTAGATTGATAGATTGATGTCGTATTAATCTTTAATGCTCCATTTTAAGGCAAATACAATTCTAAGAGAAACATTTGATTCTTGACATGAAACTTTGAACTTAAATATTATAACTGGACAAGTTTAGGTTAGTGATTTGTCAAACGCTGCTGCTTTTTCTTCTTTTGCACAGCAAAACCACACACAAACAACGAGCAAACATCTGATTATGCTAATGTAGATATGTTTGCATAGCCTCCTCAATTCAACAACATCATTTCAAAAGCTGAAATTGTTAAAATTACCCCTAGATTAGTTAAATGATGACATTTATTTAAAAGATGCTTTTATCCAACGCGACTTGCAAAAAGGATAAAAGAAGCGTTTCAAATCAGCAACATATAGATGGCAAGTTGTCTTCTTTATATACACACATACATTTACACACAAACCCACATACATTTGTCTCAGAATAGCACAATCTTTTTTTTTCCAGACATAGGGAGTACTCATTAAAAAAAAAAGTGTCTGGTGCATATGGATACGATAAGACATAATGAGTATTTATAAGAAGGTGTCTGCTGCATATTGACTGTAAAAGACTCCTACAGGTGGTTTGTTAAGCCCACTCACCTGCATGAAGCACACTTAGTATTGCACAACGCTTTCCAGACATAGGGAGTATTTATAAGAAAGTGCCTGGTGCATATGGAGACGAAAAGAGTATGAATCCTACAGGTGGTTTGTTAAGCCCACTTACCTGCATGAAGCACACTCAGTATTGCACAATGTTTACCATACATAGTGAGTGTCCATAAGAAAGCATATGGGGAGTAAAAGCATGTGACTCCTACAGGTGGTTTGTCAAGCCCACTCACCTGCATGAAGAGTGTTTCTAAGATAATGTCTTGTGTGTATATATAGTGAAGATAAACAGATTTGCATGTCGCACTGACAATATTGTACATCATCGCTCTTTCTAGCTGAATTATTCACTACAGGTTTTTAAAGACGACCAAGAAAATGTAATAAACGTCTTGTTGTTCAAGGTTTGTTTCATACAATGATGCAACAGAAAGTTTTCACTTACATTATGCCAATAAAGAACATTTATTTGAGTGCTCTAACAGCATAACCTGGAAAGCTTTGACAGAATAACAACATGAAGATATGAGCAGAGGAATATATTAAGCCAAACCACGTCCTGGAGTCAACAGGCCTGTGCCGCGCTGGTATTTCCTGCTGTAGCTCAAAGACGCCAGACAACTGGGACCAGCGTGATGGAGAACAGCAGGACTGGGGTAAAGAGGATAGGGAATATCACAACATATTCAAACACACACAGTGCGCATGCGGATTGACCTTTAAGGCAACATCTGGGCCGCGCTGTTTATTGGCCTGACATTGTTTTTCCCACATGGATTGTAAGCTAATCTGTTTGGTAAACTCCATCGTGATCCGTCAATACTCTCAAAGATCAGAACCCGCTCCCAGTGCCTGACCTGGGATCAGTGCTTGTAATATAAGAGACATCCTGTCTGGGCTGCTCTGTATTAAGACAGACTGATCTCTGACCAGTGTTAGTTCCCTTTTCTTTTATTGCATGAACTAAACCCCAAAAGCATTGCTATCCGCAGCAAACTTTCTTCCTTTCCTTTTAAAAACCTCAGACTCGGAAATGTCAAGACTGCTAATGCTCCCGCATTTATTGCAAACTAATCTGCCGAGCCTCAATAACAACACATCTAATCATGTGCATGTGTCAAAAGCACTTTGAACTTTCTATTTAATCTAGGATGTTCTGCATGTGGCAAATTTGCATAAAGCTTCCTGAGGTAATTTTTCAGTTTTGATCCTTACGATTTTAACTAACACATTTCTTGTTTTCCTGTTGCCATCCTATCAACAGTTGGATGAAGACCAAAATTAAAAGTGTATTATTTAAAGCTTCAATATTTGTTTATGGCTAGAAAAGATTATTATTAAATATTATACACTGCAATATAGATATCATAATATAGGTATGATTTGTGATATGCTTAGGAAAAATGCCTATAGAGCAATTCAAAGAACAATACACATATTTATGGGGTAACAAACACCTGGCAATGCAACAGCTTCACACATATGACGGTAGATTTCCATGCTCTTGCACTAATTAAATAAAAGTAGCGCATTTTGAAAATTGTATGTTCAAACAAATTGATTAAGAAAATAAAGAGAAACAGCTTAAATTTAACACTTCTGCAGATCTATGTGCCCGCCAGAAACTTGCGTTCTGTGAATGAACGTCGCCTCGTGGTTCCATTCCAAAGAGGGAAGAAATCACTTTCGCGAACGCTCACGCTCAATCTGCCCAGTTGGTGGAATGAACTCCCTAACTGCATCAGAATGGCAGAGTCACGTTTTCAAGAAACGACTAAAAACTCAACTATTTAGTATGGATATACCACTAACTGTACTCAAAAAAAAAAAAAAAAACTATTTACAAAAAAATTACTAATTTACTAAAAAATTACTAATACTTTCCTTCTTAGACTTTACAGACCTGAAACTTGCCTATAGCACTTATTCATCGTTGCTCTTATAGTTGTGTAAATTGCTTCCTTGTCCCCATTTGTAAGTCGATTTGGATAAAAGCGTCTGCTAAATGACTAAATGTAAATGTAACATTTTTCTACTTTAAATCTTGACAGTCTCAACCAATTATTCATTCATTCATTCATTCATTTTCTTTTTTAGGCGTAGTCCCTTTATTAATCTGGGGTCCTCAACCAATTATGTAGATAATAATTATATCAACGTATCTTAATATCTGAGCACTTTTAAAGTGGATTACTTCTGTTTATGCTTGCATTACCAAAACAACAACACATTTGTATTTATGATTTCTATATGATTTCATTATGATTTCAGAAAGCTCCGCTTCTCTTGGCACCATCGCAGTGAATAAACTTAAGCAAAGAGAGAGCGTTCGGCTCTTTTCTCTTAATTCAGCAGGAACAACCAGCTGAGAAGAAAAACTGTTCTTAGCAGACAGCGGGTAAACGGGTAAACGAGTAGCGGGAATGATCGGGTGCGGTAGAACACCCAGAAGGAGCGAGACTAAAGTAACAGACCTGTTGAATGTCGCCTTCCCTATGGGACGCTTCTGGGTCTGAACACGGACTTCAATCCACTTGTTAGTGACCAATGATCTAAACTATCTTTGCAACAACAACAACAACAACAAGCGATATTCGTTATGTTTTTGTTTATATTGAGTGTGTGTTAAAACACTGACAGCAATGTGCTGTGATTTGGCCTCACCTGCGCATTTGCGCTTCATCTCTTTCACTTGGTATGCTTAAACACACAGAAACTCCACACGCACACAATGACACACGGGGAAATTTGATGGCAACCACATATTTACATACTAAGAGGTGATTGGACAGGTCTTCACACGTGCAATGGATGGGAAAGGTAATCGGAAGTGTACAAAGTAGGAACTGCTTTGTTTCAGTTGTTTTTATTAACAAACCAATATTAATAATGCATACTAAACAACGGATCACAGGGCGCACTGAACCATGGTAGTAGAACAACAGAACATTTTCTGCCTTCCATGAATAAACTTGTACATTTATGTTCTGTTAATATATCCAAACACATTTTTTGCTAATGTTAATTTGTAAGCACTTCATTTCGACTTTCAATTTTCACTTTTGTTATCACATCAGTTGAAAGATTATTCATTCAGCTTTCAGGTGATGTGTGCATCTCAATTTATAAACAAATGACTTTTGGTCCAGGGTCACATATACTGTACATTTACTGCAGATACCTCTGTGCCATTATTTTCCCATCACATGAATTTTCCAGGCCTATACATTTGGGAACTCTGAAAATTACCCTTAAAGCCCTCTAAGCAGCCCATGAGGAATTTACTTGTTTATTGGTTTTTGTAGTGATTTTGGAAATGTAAACATGGAATGTGCAAAGCTTTGTCAGGCGTGCAGCCAGGAAGAGGTTCGGGTGATTCAGAAGACCCTGACAAAGGTTCAGAATTTGTCCCATACATGAGCTCATTTGTCCTTTTTTGATCTGCTATGCCATCATAAATAGTAAAAATGACCCATCAAAAAAGGCTTTAGGACCAAGCGGAATCCTGGTGTGACTTCAGTTAATGAGTTTTGGCCAAGCCAAACAATTATTTTTCATGAGTCCAACAACCTGCTGTGCAAGAAATCTCTTGACATAAGCGAAGTCATCTTTCGCTACTGTATTGTTTTAAAATAGAGACAATATTTGACCAGTAACTTTTATTCTAAATCTTGGAACTTACTCTTGAAAGAAAACATGACCAATAAAAAAAAAAGTGTGAAGCACATTAACAAGAGAGGCTAGAAAATTGTGAAGCTCTAAATTATTATTATTATTATTATTATTATTATTATTATTGATATTATTCATTTATGTATTTGTTTGTTTGTTTATATATTTTTGATTATTATTCAAATGGACAAATTCTGACTGAGGAAAGTTGAACGTGCTGGCCTAATAAATTACAATAGGCTACAGTTTTAAATTGAAAACTTTTTTTTCTAATGATATTTTATATCATAAATTTGTATTTTAAAAATAAATAATTGTCATATTTATTTAATATAAATATTTAGGAAATATTTTTGGTACATCAAAAAGTATGGTTATGATGACCATCCGATAAGCTAATTCAGCTAAAAAAATGCTTAAAATGCCACCTAAATTCAGTATTTAAATCTCATAATTAAATAGAAAATGAGGCAAATAACTGCAGAAAGGTGTACTTTTTGAGAAAAAAGAACCACTACTTTCACCAGGCTGGCAAAGGATCTGTTTGTGAAGTACAGTACAATACAAACCCTACAGAAATGCACAGCTTTCTATGACCACAGATTGCTTGTGTGCTTACCTATGGACTCTGAGGAGTGCAGGACCTCTGCTCTCAATATTAAACATTAAAAGTACCCACTCTACACATGTGTATGCTTACACATTTATAAACCCAGAGCACAACATACAGCCAGAGTCATCAGAGAAGCGTCTATCAGGAGCACTCAGCTGCCACAGTCCTCCACAAGAGGACATCATGTCCAGACACATCAGCATTTTCTTAAATGCTGCAATAGTGAGGGACCAACGAAACAGGAAAACTACATGAAAGCACACATAGAAGAAACTCAATGGCTATGCATCCTTATGGAATATTAGCATACTGCTTACTGTAATGCATCACACACATTTTACAGTGTGTAAAATAGCTGCATTCTGAAATAGTATGCATTCAATTACAAAAATAGACATTTAAGGATTCCACAAATAAAGGAATTTAAATAAACATTTATGTACATTAGTATATGTGTAAACACTTTAGAAAACTTAAGCTCTTTGCATTACCAAAACACAAACATGCAGATATAATGAGCACATTTAGCTAGCACAGAGTACTGCTTGTCATGTTCTTTAATTTCTTTAGTAAAATATATATCAGGCCCTTTCATTTTTCTATTTTTTTTTCTTTTGGGTAATACTTTACTTGAAGGGGTGTTCATAAGACTGTCATGAAGCCTTTATAATCATGACATATATCATTCATTCTTTCATTTTCTTTTCAGCTTAGTCCCTTTATTAATCCGGGGTCGCCACAGCGGAATGAACCGCCAACTTATCCAGCACATTTTACGCAGCGGATGTCCTTCCAGCCGCAACCCATAACTGGGAAAACATCCATACACACTCATACACTACAGACAATTTAGCCAACCCAATGCACCTGTACCGCATGTCTTTGGACTGTGGATGAAACCGAAGCACCCGGAGGAAACTCACGCGAACGCAGGGAGAACATGCAAACTCCACACAGAAACGCCAACTGGCCCATCCGAGGCTCGAATGACAAGACATAATGAATACAAAACAGATGTTGTGCATGCTGATGACAGCTCTCATTAAGTGTAATTCACTCAATTATGTCACATTGAAAGCAAAGGTCACATTGTTTGAAATGACTTGGTCATGGCAACTTGACTTTACCAAGACAACATGTCATAAATCTGTCATAAACATGATTGCAATGAGGCCATTATAATTGTGTCATTATTATTTTTCTGATCACCTTTTTTTCTGGCTAAACAAAGTGAATTTGTCATTTAAAATTCTCAATTGCTGTGTCAAATAATTTCATAACAACTTTCTTATCATTTAATGACATTTTATTTAACGACATTCAATTAATTTCCCTGTAGTTGAGGTCAAGAAACGTATTAATGATGCTGTTATTGATGATGAATATTAACAGTCTCATGACAATCATCTTTATGGCAGATTACTTGATTACTTGATCTAAAATTAAAAACTGACTGTATAAATGCTAAGCTAACCTAAATTAAATGTATAGCTTTCTTTTTTTGTTACCCTTTTGTTCTTACTTTAGTTGAACAGAAGTGTTATAGCCTTAAACACAAGTCCATTGGCTGTTACAGTCAATACAGGAGTCGGTGCAATCAACTTACATGTTTCCTTTAAATTTTTGTCCCTAACTGCCTTCCATATTAAACTGGACATCAGTGCATAATTTTGACACCAACTGCCTTCCATAATGTAACACCAAAGAAAACCTAGCGCTAAAACTGTTTGTCAAAGTCAGGCTACTTACAATATTTTCAACTAAACAAGTTATAATTTGTACATACAAGAGGAAAAGGTGCTTGAGACACAGGCACCAGTTTAATATATCCAACACTCAACTTTATGTCAATGCAGCTTTTGTTTAGATTAGGATGTCCCGTACATAAAGCACAGGCATCGCAATTTAGGTCAGAAAAGGAGATTCCCTCTCGAGTTCAAAACAAACAGGAAGTGAAATGCATGACCTGAACTTAAACTCACCCCTTAAATGACTAAACAAGAGCCAGCTGGCCTTAATACCACTAATCAGGATGTAATGTCATTATCTGAGGTAATAAAAGAAAAAACAATCGCAAAATAAATGTTCATAACCATGAATAATGCAATAAAGGGGCTATAAGCGCACTTAAAATGGCAGTGTTTGATCTCGCCTGGATGTACCAGTACGCGGGTGGGTAATTAGTGCCAGGCACAGTCATCTTATCCAGGTTAGCGATTCAGGCTAATCCGCAAACACTAGCACCACCATGCCCTGCATTCCAACGCGCGGTCCTTTCCTCCACATGGAGCAGTTTAAGAGCTGATACCACCCAGAGAGAGCGACGTTTGACCCCCCCGCTGACATTTCAACTGGAGCCACAAGAGTTTAAGAGAGACCCGCAGATGGCAGATATTTCACTGAAGTGCACATGGATAATGTTAAAGGAACACTCCACTTTTTAGGGGGAGAAATACACTCAATTTACATGTGCCTTAGAATTACACAGTTGAGTTTTAGCATTTTTAATCCATTCAGGCAGAACTCTAGGTCTGGCAGGAGCACTTTTAGCTTAGCTTAGCATAAGTTATTGAATCTGATTAGACCATTAGCATCTCACTCAAAAATTGTTAAAAAAAAGTTGATTGTCTTATATAATACCATTCCGCCTGCAATCATGTCACAGCAGCAAAAGTTTAGTGATTATTGTATTTGGAGGTATTTTAAAGAACGTTGAAAACAAGTAGTCACTGACTTTTATTGTTTATGAAATACACTCAATTTACATGTCCCTTAGAATTACATTGTTGAGTTTTATCATTTTTTAATCCATTCCAACTCCAGGTCTGGTAGGAGCACTTTTAGCTTAGCTTAGCATAAGTTATTGAATCAGATTAGACCATTAGCATCTCACTCAAAAATTTTAAGAAGTTTATTGTCCTACATAACACCATTGTGCCTCTGTTGTGGCAGCAACATGTCTTGATTATTATGCTAGAATACGAGCACAATTACAAGCCATATCTACCGTGAAAACAGTGCCTTTTAATTTTCTGTCAGTAATAGTACATGACGTAACGACAGAAGAGTCAAGCTTTAAATAGGAAAATTAAAACTTTTTTACACTTTTTTGAGCGAGATGATAACCGTCTAATATGAATTAACTTTTCATTTACTCAGCCGTTTTTTTTCTATTGAACACAAAAAAAGATATTTTAAAGAATGACGAAAAGCAGCAACCATTGACCTCCATATAAGGAATGTAAATAAATAAATAAATAAATAAAATACAATGGAAGTCAATGACTACTTCTTTTCAATATTCTTCAAAATACCATCTCTCATGTGTTCAACAAAAAACAGAAACTCAAAGAAATGTGGATTTCGGCATATGTTTTACACAGCGGATGGCCTTCCAGCCTCAATCCAGTACTGTAAAACACCCATACACTCTCACATTCACACACACACACACTAATACTTTACGGCCAATTTAGTTCCTCCAATTCACCTATAGTGCATGTCTTTGGACTGTGGGGCAAACCGGAGCACCCGAAGAAAACCTACCTCTACAGGCGGAGAACACGGATAAATGCCAGCTGAGACTCGAACAAGCGACCTTCTTGCTGTGATGTGACAGAGCTAACCACTGAGCCACCGTGCCACCACAAGTGGAAGTAAATTTCCTTTTTTGGCAGAAATATCCCTTTTAGAATAGAAATTTGATGTACTGTTTTTCCATTCAAAACATGTTGAGAAGCGAGCCAATAGTTTAATCTATACTGTGTGTTTGGTGATCAATCAAAACTGCTTCGAAATTAGTGCTGTCGATCAATTCCAATTACATTTTAATTGATTTGATTATGTGATAAGTTGATTAATTAATCAGACGAATCACATTTAATCACACGCATCAATATTAGATGGGGAAAGCGCACAGATAAAGAAATTGCAGTGTGGCAGACATTGTATAAATCAGGACTATACAGCTAAGTAAAATAAACAATAAACTTAAAACCTTTTTGCTACTTGAAATAAACTGTTAACCAAAGAAGCTAAATAAAATTGTACATGCAGTATATGTAAAGACATTTTAAAGATAATATCTAACTTTAATGTAGCGTTTACATTTTTTAGACACAACATTAAAATTATATTAAAAATTATTTTAATTTAGGTTGTTTTTAATAATATATCTCATAGTCATAAAGTATAACTTATGTAAAAATAAACAAATTAACAAAAAGTGTTTTTGTTATATTTTACAAAAAAAAATGTACCAGTTATTTTGCAAGATACTAATATTCAACTTAAAGTGCAATTATGAAGGCTAATTATGTTAACCGTTTCACGTGTGAGTTTTAAATACTCCACCATGAGGCTGGAGTATTTGGTCATGTCAAGTTTAGCATGTCACCTACCAGCCCCAATGATCTATGTGTACAGTATGCCATATTTTTTTTCTTTTTGCCCTTTTTAGTAAATGTTTACAAATGTTATGATAATATTGTGAAAATTCTGATACTCCAACTCTGAAATATGTAATAGAACATATATTTTGTCTTTAAAACAACTAAATAATGATCATATTATTTGTTACATGACAGGTAACGGGCGCCACCATTGTTGCTACACTCTCAGAAATAAAGGTATGCAAGTTTTCACAGGGGTGGTACGTTTTCAAGAGGTACAAATTTCGTACCTCAAGGATACATATTAGTACCTAAAAAGTACAAAAGTGTTCCTCTTAAAATTATTAGGTACTAATATATACTTTTGTGGTACCAATATGGAACCTTTGAGTACAAATGTGTACCTTTTGAAAAGGTACCACCCTAGTGAAAGCTCGCATACATTTTTTTCAGAAGTTAATGACATGCATTTATATTATTTAAGAACTTGTGCAATATTTGTATTGTATTTGCTAGAAGGGATACAGCTAAGGATACTAATTTCAATAAAGCATAATCTAATAAATTGTATTGAAGGCTAGAGAGGACACAGCTAAGGATACTTACGTCAATCTATCAAAGTTTTTGCAACTTAGTACAACAAATAATGTTTTTACATTACCATGAGGGTTGGGTTAAGGGTTGAGGTATGGGTAGACGCTAAAAATACAATAAATACATCATTAAATAAATAATATACTTTTAGTTAACTTCCGATCACAGCTGTATCCCTTCTAGCAACAACCGAAGAAGAGATCCGAGCTGCTGGGTTAACGTCATGTTTGTTCGTAATTTTCTCACGAATTACATAAAGGTAAGAAAATATGCTAGTAAAATAAATAGTGTGTATCTTGCATGAACAAAGCACATCGTCCAGTTGTATTGAAAAATAATTTTTATTCACACTATAAGATTTGATGTTTAGCAGTTGATGACGTGTCCTCTGAACATTCTAATCACACTGGTGTGATTGTATGCTTCAGAGACCAGCTTAGGCAATCACACCGGTGTGATCGTATGCATGAAAGGGTTAACTAGGCAAGTCATTGGACAACAGTGGTTTGTTCTGTAGCCAATCAAAAAGAAAAAAAATTCTTAATTATTCTCTAATTATTTTGACCTAATAACAGCCAGACTAAAATAAACAAGGGCTTTTTCCAGAAGAACAAACATATATTATATTATAGAAAATACTGTGAAAAGTTGCCCTACTTTGTTAAACCTAATTTGGGAAATATTTGAAAAATAATCAAAACTTCTTAGAAGAGCCAAAAACGTGTCTTCAACTATGTATGCATGTATATATACAGACCCTACCATGCCTACAATGAGGAAACGAGATTCTTCTGTCATTCCAAATTCCCCTCTCTTACTAAAACAAGCCAGAGGAAGTGATCTCTGAGGAAACAGGAAGTTGATCAGGTCAGCGGGTCAACAGGGTGATGTCCGATGGAAATGTCAGCGTAATGAATTACAGACGTTTATGAGCACTCTCCGTACAAAACACCCAGAGAACAATGGCCGCCGTCTCCTGTCAGTGTGGCATCGTGGAAATGCTAATGAAATTCTGACAAACAGCAGACAAAAGCGAGCGAGGCGATCCCACTGACAAAGCAATCACATTCAATAAAACCTCCTTTTTAGTCTGTCATTTCTCGCCTGCCTTTCTTTATGAATACTCAAACAGCATGAATTGATGTTATGCACACACGACAAACGCTTGAAGGAAAGACGAAAAATAGATGACAGAAGAAAACTCTACATCGTCTTTCTTCCCTCGACTCTTCCACGAGGGGCGGATGAAGAGAGACGCAAAACGATTTAGCCATAGTGTAAAAACAAGCTCCAATTAGCTAATTAAAGCTGACAATTAGCCAGCGCCTGACTCGGCTGCCAACAAAACAATGGCGAGCGTCTGCAGCAAACACCTGAGGCTGCCACAAACAAAAGACCTCCAATATCTTTCGTTCTGACGGCCTTTTTTTCTTAGCTGTTTTCCTTCGCCATATATGCTGGTTTATAGTTTGGTTTATCCATCTTCTTCAGTGACTAGCGCACATCTCCTTTCGTCACCCGTTCTTTAATGCAAAACAATAGAGTTTCGAAAAAAACAAAACAAACGTGTTTTCATAATGTAGAGTGGAGGATGCAAAATGCTTACAAAAGTACTGTGGATGTCTGATATTATAACACAAAGAGCACTGTTTGAATGCTAATGATGATGATGAGATATATTGAAGCACTCCTCATCATTTGCATTTTATTATGGTTGTTGTTGTTGTTGTTGTTGTTAACAGTAAAAGTAGTAGTAAAAAATCTATAAATACTAATAAATTATTATCATCAAATCATTATTATTATTTTATTTATTATTATATTTATTATGTTTATATATATATATATATATATATTTTTTTTTTATTGGACAACTATGGGAATATAAATATTCTAAGAAGTAATGTTACCAACAAATTTTAAAATAAATGAAATGGTGTATTATTATTATTATTATTATTATTAATATTGTTATTATTATCATCTTGTTGTTGTTATGACAAATATGGGAATACATAAATATTCAGAGAAGTTCATTTAACAATACATTTTAAAATAAATTGTGTATAATTATTTATCATTATTATTATTATTATTATTATTATTACAATTATTATTATTATACTACAATTACTACTGAGCGCAGACTTATGGAAAGTATACATTATTTATTATTATTATTATTATTATTAGTAGTAGTAGTAGTAGTAGTAGTAGTAGTAGTAGTATCATTATTATTATTATTACAATTATTATTCTACTACAATTACTACTGAGTGCAGACTTATGGAAAGCATACATTTACTTCAGAAAAAAATTCAATAATATTATCTCACTGTAATTATTAAAATAAAACAATATTATTTTTATTGTAAAAAATAATTAATAAAAATAATTATTATTATTAATAATAATAATAATAATAATAATAATAATAATAATAATAATAATAATAATAATAATAATAATAATAACTATTCTTCTTATTATATATTATTAATATTATTATTAAAAATAAATCAATCAATCAATCAATCAATCAATCAATCAATCAATCAATAAAAAAATAAATAAATAAAATCTGCAAGTTTTCAGCTAATATTAGTGAAGGTTGCAGTAACAGCATCCCAGTACCACAGAACAACTTTTACTTCACATTCAGACAATCACACAAATAATTTTGTTGGATGTAATTTGATTTGTAATTTGATCACTGCAGAAATCCAATCACTTGATTTTCCCTCCAAAAAGTCCCTCAAATCCCTCTCATATTCCCATAACTCAACTGTGGTGGGGTCAGCTGCAGGTCTTCCCCCATTAAAAAGACCTAGGAGTGCATTTAAAGAGTGACAGGGTGAATGGAGCGAGTCTCATGACTTTTTTTCGATGCTGCCCTTAATTTCTTGCATGGCCGTCCTGGAGCTTTCCATTATTCCTGGCTGACGGGGGGAAACAGCAGGCCCTTCGCTCCGTAACAAGCTCCTTGACCTTTCCCTGGCGGCGATGGAGGATTCGCCACACTAACGGCTCCAAACAACCCAAACGCTTGCTGAGAGATGCTCTCATAATATTTGGCTTGATATGTGGGAAGGTGAGGAGAACGCTAACATTGTCTTAGCAGTGTTCAATTTACTTCACTACAAGTTTACAATGATTTGGGTGCTTTGTCTGTGTGAACCAGAAGTTGCTGATATTTTTATTTCAGTGTGTTGATGTACTTATGGCTGAAGTAGAACATTGAGTATAGAGGCGTCGATTTCTTTTTGCGCATCTTTTCCTAATAGCAAACAAATGGTAAGAGTGGCGTGGTTTAGAATATTTTGGTTGAAGCCGTCAAACTAAAAAAAGCATTGTAAATTTTGATATCTGTCTTATGAGGACACTGGATGACAAAATTGAGCATCCAAAAGCGGCATTAATTCAACAGAGAATGGTCAGGCAGGCAAAAGTCAAACACAGGAGCAATCGGGCACATACAGGTAAAGCAAAAAGAGTATTCGGGTCAGAGGTAGAGAGATCGCAGGAAGCAAACTACGTGAACAACAGAACCAAGCAAGGGTCTAACATGACTAGGCAAAGAAAAAGTTATAATGCTCACTAAAACAAAAAAACAAGACTCAGAATGTGTGTGTAAATGAGATGCATCTTTGAAGCAATGATGAGCCTCAGTTGTCAGGGAAAACTGGAACAGGTGTGTGTGAGGTGCATGACAGGATTTGTAGTCCATTTGGTGGAAGATTTGCAGTTGAACAGCGATTTGCAGTATCTAGCAACAAACAATATCACACAAACTTTAAAAGCTTTTACTAGCTCTCATTTATATGAAACGTTTCTTTGTGAGAGATTTCTTGTGTAGAATTTGTTATTAGCAGGTTGTCCAAGACGCTTTAAAGTGAACGATAATGACACAGGTTAAAAATATCCTCATGAAATGTCTTTGTTTCTCACATAAAGACATTTGATATGTAATTCAACAAGTCATTTGGGATACTATTTTGAATCTTTTATTTATTTTTGGAGCTTGAGAGCCGCTGGCAGTAGTAATTATAAGAGTAATTATCGTAGTTTTTATTAATAGCCTTTCTCTATTTAACCTTTCTCTATTTACTATTTTTTTATCTTTTGAATGAGCTAATTTGTTTAGTAAATTGGCTGTGTTTTTGTCATTATCACCTTTTATAGTTTTTTTGTCAGTTTAATGTTTAGATTTTTACATTTTAGTCTCATATATATATATATATATATATATATATATATATATATATATATATATATATATATATATATATATATATATATATATATAAACATGATATAAAAAGTTGGGTGCCCAAAGTTTTGCACAACCCATTTCAGTTTTTGATTTAATTTCACACATCTCAATGCAGCTACACTATGGATTTCTGTCTGAAAAACATGACATTATCTAGCTTTCTCTTGAAACCAAATGGCATATCACTGTGATCTTCTCTTATAAAGACTACTATGCAGCCAATGAGAGGTACCCAAAATTTTGCATTTACTGTATATACTTTTTTCTGGCAACTAGTTGAAATTAGTAAATATAATACAAGGTGATTCAAAAAGAATACCACAACTTTTGATTGATGTCACTTGAGGGTCTGATTGGATCATATTGAACATCTATGAACTTGCTTTCTACTGGACTGGAAAAAAAAAAAAAAAAACTTTAAGTACTCTTCATAAAGTTCCATCATGTTTCTTTGATTAAATACAGATTCAAAGTTGTTGTATTATTTTTGAATCCCCTGCATTTATTATCAATGATAAAAATACTAAATATCATTATTATTATTATTATTATTATTATTATTATTATTATTATTATTATTATTATTATTATTATCATTATTATTATTATTATTATTATTATTATTATTATTATTAATTGAGTTAATTTTTCATTTTTTGGATTTGGTTTATTTATATTCAGTTTTAGCTAAATGAAATATATAGATAAAATTTTTTAAGCAACAAACTAGTTTTTGTAGTTTTTCTTAGCTATTACAATGTTTAAATGAGTTGGAATAGAATGGCGTTAACATTCCTCAAAGCATTTCATTTCACATTTCACAAGAGAAACCATTTTTTCCCCAGTGAAATCAGCTGATACATCAAAACATAATGTAGTATTTATAAATATGAAGATCTAACATTCTTCCAGAAAGTGCTGGTGGATCATTGACTTCTGCATTATCAGGGTCCAAAATTAACACTCAGCAAGTGCCAAATGAGAGTCAAAATTGGCTTTGGCGAGAAGATAAAACTGAGGGAGTCTACAGTCGTTTGTCAACTTCGTTCAGATCTGCAAAATAACGCCTGATTTAAGCATAAAACTTCAAGAATGATGTCTGACCCTTAATGATTCTAGGGTTTGACCCAGATCAGACACCAGCTCCGCACAAACCCTCTCCTGAAGATGGTTTACCTACTGGGTAAAGTTATAATCAGATGTTTCTCTGGGACGTCAAATCAGTTTTGGTTCCAGCTCTCCATGTGGTGCCACATATGTGGAATGTTCCTCGCATTAAGAAAGCTAAATTAAAATATGTGGAGCAAAATCACAAGATGTCTTTATGCTTTTGTGACAGATGCGGCCATGGTTATGAGAGTGTTCTAAAGCTAAAACTAAAAAACTAAAATCAACTGTTTTGCAAGTAAACATACTTTATTTAGAGATTGTATCAATTGTAAAGATTTTATAGAATATACTTTGCATATATAACATATAGAATATAGATTTTATAAGACTGTTGTAAAAAATTCCTAAATACGAACATTTATTAACATAATAATGAATGTAAAAGTAATAATAAAAAATAAATATAATAAAATAATAAAAATAACATTTTTTATTATTATTACTATTATTATTATATATATTATAGCTGTTAGCGTTATTACTAATGTTATTAGTAATAATAATAAAAATATAAATAATAACAATAATAATAATAATTACAAATTATTATTATTATTATTATTATTATTATTATTATTATTATTATTATTATTATTGATGTTATTTTTATTATTGGTATAAATAATTATTGTTATTATTATTATTATTAGTAGTAGTAGTAGTAGTAGTAGTAGCAGTAGTAGTAGTAGTAGTAGTTGTAGTGATATTTATATGTTTATTATTATTATTATTATTATTATTGTTATGATGATGATGATTATTATTATTATTATTATTATTATTATTATTATTGTGTTGTTGTTGTTTTATGATTATTATTATTATTATTATTATTATTGTTATGATGATGATTATTATCATTGTTATTATTATTATTATTATTATTATTATTATTATTATTATCATCATAACAACAACAATAATAATAATAATAATAATAATAATAATAATAATAATAATAATAATAATAATAATAATAATAATAATTATTATTATTATTATTATTATTATTATTATTATTATTATTATTCATGTATTTATTATTTTTACTTGTATATTGTTGCTTTTTACACTTATAAATACTGTGAATATTCAAACCTGAATGTGAAAATTATAAACATTTATAATAACAGCAATTTATTTTATAATAATATATGTATGGTATAGTATGTAATCTTTTTTAAATATTACTACTATTATCATCATCATCATCATCATCATCATCATTAGTAGTAGTAGTAGTAGTAGTAGTAGTAGTAGTAGTAGTAGTAGTAGTAGTATTATATAATTACTGAGCACAGGATGTCTCATTATTACTTTAGTTTAACCTAAAAATAAAATAACAAACTAAATATCAAAATAAAAATTTATAAAACACATATCCAAATAAAAGCTAAATAGAAATGACAAAATTTGACAAATGACACAACAAAATTTCTAAAACAAAATACTTTTAAAACAAAAAAGTCACCCAGCAGCAGAAACCTCTGTAATTAACAATGTTGAACGACGACAAATAATCCAATCAAAGTCTCCCATTGGTTTCCAATAAGGCACTCAGAGCTCTTTGTATAAATTGCATGGGAGTGAATGAGTGTCTGGATCATGTCAGACAATCAATCATGTTTCCTCCAGCAAAAACCAGATAAGAATACCAGAGAATCTGACACCAAAAACGCTGATACAACTTTATCCGCTCTAATCTAACATCTGCCTTCACAAACAAACAATATTTTATCATAAATACATACTTTATGCCAGAGATAACACACCTCTAACCTGTCCCTGACTTGGCTTCGAAGCACCAAAACACAAAACATTTCCTCAAAAACAACATGACATCCGAACTACATGATGATGCAACAGAGAGCAAAGCATGAAGCTCAGAGGAGGGCAAATCTCCATTGGCCAATGTCTCAGAGGTAAACCTAATGTTATCTCAGTGTATTAAGACATTGAAGTCTGCTAACAACACATTCGGCTCATCTAAAAACTGAGGTTAGGATACATTATGTTAACATACAATGCCTGCAATGACAGCAAACAGAAGCAAAAATTCAGAAGACACAATACTATTTAAAAAAGTCTGTCTGCAGTTTTTTTCTAGCAATATACTTCTCATTATACCAGTGTTGAAGAAAGCTACATTAAAACTGCAAATTACTCAGCTACGAGGTAAAGAAATTAGCCATTTAGGAAGCTAATTACAAATACACTAGATTTTCTGAGGTTTAAATTTAAATTGATTCAGTAAGGTTAAATACAGTTCACAAAACTTGATTTAAAACTAGTACATTATCCTTTATATTAAACTACACGTACACTTTTATATTTATATAATTCTATAATATAAAAATGCAATGTTTATTGTTCATTTTTTTGTTTTTATGTCAATGTATTATTATACGTATGCTTCATATGATTAGTAATTTTATTATTATGAGTAGAACTAATCGTATTATGCTTTTAGAGCTGCTTAAAATTTCTGTTCAATAATATTTCTAAATATAGTTAAATAGCAATGAACAACAGCTTTATTTGTAATAAAATAACTAAATACAGCACACAAAAGCTCAACAGTTACTGTTAAACATTGTGTTATTATCTAAATAAAAGTACAGTATGGGTTAATTAGGTCACTAGGCAGGTTAGGCAAGTTATTGTATAATGAGGGTTTGTTCTGTAGACTATCAAATAGAAATATAGCGGGGCTAATAATTGTGTCCTCAAAATGGTTCATAAAAAAATTTAAATTGCTTTTATTGTAGCTGAAATAAAACAAATAAGACTTTCTCCAGAAGAAAAAATATTATCAGACATGCTGTGAAAATGTCCATGCTCTGTCGATTGATATATATATATATTTTCAAGCTACATGATGAAGCAAACTCTCTAGCTACATGATGAAGCAAACTCTCTATACATGCATCATTGAGAAAGCTGTTCTGCTAAAGCAGCATTAAAGTTGATTGTGTGATTGTGACACAACCTCCGGTAAACTGTGACCCTGCTTGCACAGACACGAGAGCATTCTTGAATAAAGAGCATCAATTAACATGGAGATTGATTATTAGGTCTATTGATTGATGGCCAGTAGGAGATTGATGAATTCATCAAGGCCACGCTGATCATTAACTGCCTCTGACCACACAGATGCAGCAAACCACAGGAGAGAAAAACAAGCACCTCATAAAACTACTGGGGAAAAAAAAAAATCAGTGGTATGACCAATAACCCCCTTTAAAACCTAAGAGACATTTGTATCTGTTGGAGGAAAAGACAATTAAAAGTACACTGTGTCAATTTTTTGGACTAGAACACTGCTATATATTTTACTGACTTATAGACTTATATTAGCCCAAATAAAAAAGGTCAAATCCAGAGAAATGATCAATTCTAACTAATGTAGAACCATGCCTTGTGTGGACTAAATGATGTCATACACCATTGATTACATAAAACACCAAAAAAAGCTTGAATAAGCCTTACTTCTGATTCATACTGCTATGATAATAAGTGTTGAGTACTTTAGCTCATCCATTAGCATGTGTTGGATGTAATAAAGACGACAATTTCCAAGATTCTACACAAAAAATGATTTTGATTGTCATCAATTTGCACTGTCTAGTAGTAAAAATGACAATCTGTGCCGACCAAAACAAAACAAAACAAAACAAAACATCAAAATCAAAAACAACTGATGTGAAACATCATAAGCAAAAAACAAACAAACTATAAAACAAAACAAAACTAAACTAAACTAAACACAAACAACTTGTGTGAAAAAAGCTAATTGACACTAAACAAAACAAAAACATCAAAAACAAAAAACTATTAAACAAAACAAAAGCAAAAACGGAAAGCCAAGCTAAGCAAAAACAAAACAAGAAAGCAAAACAACTTATGTTGAGCAAAAAAGCAAATAGATGCTAAACAAAACAAAAAAACTACATTAAAAGCAAAACAAAAACAATTAAGGCAAAGCAAAAGAAGAAATTCAAAATAAAACAAAAAAAAAAACAAAAATACAAAAAAAATAAACAAAACAAAAAGGAATGGAAAGCAAAAACAAAAATCAAAAGTAAATTGATGCTAAACAACACAAAAACAACATTAAAGACACTAAAGCAAAAAGCAGAGCCAAAATTCCCAATAAAACAAAAATTCAGAAGCTTACGTAAAACAAACAAACAACAAAACAAAACATGTTGCAAATCACAACAAAGAAAAACAAGAACATAATGTAAAAAACAGCAATAACCAAAAAAATCAAACATATATAAACTAAAAGTAAAGTGAACCGTTACCTTCGTTTTCAGTTCAAACAAACAGTAGCTGTAGAAAAAAAAAATCCAGTGACCGATCAGACCAAAACTAGAAACTGTAACAACTAGAACCATCAAATCCAACAGCCTGTGATTTGCAAAGCAGTATTTACATGCGCAAACAATGGGAAGTTATTTTGCCGGCTGTGGTGGACAACATGCAGAAGTGACATTGGGTCATATTGAGACTTCAGCCTGAATATTTTATGTGCTTGTTGGGGCAAAAGTGACTGTCAGTCCATGTTAAATTAGCGCTGAGGCGGCGCCGTATCTCCAGGATATTTTTCTTTGCAGTTTGCGCGAATGTAAACGGACAGTAGGACGACCCTGTTCAAACGATCCTCCCGCAGGCCTTACATGTCCGTCTCTTTGAGTGTACATGTGCGTCTGAGTAAAGAATATGAAAGCAAATACATATTAAATGCATTAATGAGTCTGTGCGTGTGCGCGGCCATGTGTCTCTCTGCAGGCCATCTCCACTATCCAGGGCTGTGAAAATGACCTCATTAAATATCATTGCATTAAGCCAATTTTTATGAATTTAACATAGTCCCTGGACCATTGTTTGCCTGCAAATTAGATTAAAGCAACATTCTCCTTTCTGTTTGGGGTCTTTCAATTATTTTTGGAGGGCAGAGCAGGCAGGGAACCTAATGAGCTGAGACAGCTTTCCTCCTTTCCACTGTGTCTACAAAAAGGTCTGAGCCAATTAGCAAAACAGCTCGTCCCCGTCAAACAACAACACTTCCAGCGACAGCTATCAGAAATCTCTGCTTAGCAAAAACCACCGGAGGACATTTGGATAGTCATTGGAGATCAGCACAGGTTGTTTAGGAACAGATGTGTTAGAGAATCTACTTGTACAATCTATATTTTACAAACAGTTGTTGAACTTCCTTAAAGACTTCAAAAAAGTATGGTCATCATGTGTTGCCACATGTACTGAATTAATCTGTCAAACTTTTGTATATTGTTCTATAGCATATATTGTAGAATAAATTGGACCCCAATGACTTTTATTGATTGTTTGTTTTTTGGAAGATCGTTTGCTCAGTAACATTTTAAGGTACAATTCTCACTAATCTGTCAAATCATCTTTGATCACTTAAGCAAAGGATGAAGAACAAACCCCAGGAAAGCAAAACGAAATCAACAAATAAAAATTTCCAAAAACTAAGGTCCAACTAAATAAAACAAGCAGCAAAACAAAACCAAGCTGATAAAAAACAACATTAAAAGCAAAAAAAATTTAAAAAAATATAATAAAAAACAGTAATTAAAAACAAAAAACATAAAAAGCTGAGCAATACAAACAACAACTAAAACAACAACAAAAGAAAAACAAGAAACTAATCCCATAGCAAAAAAAAACTGCAGTAATTAAAGATCAACCACAGTAAAATATAATACATTTAGACAAACTAAATATTCAGTTTAAAGTGAAATAGTATTTTCGTTATAATAAATGTTTTGACACTTCTAATGTCTGGTGCTGTACTATTAAGACCCCAAAATCATACATCTGTTGCACATGTACTTCAAAATCAATCTGTCTTTCGCTTGTCTGCAAAAATGAACATATATTGCACAACTATGAGGTCCAAAACCACACTGGACCCCACTGACTTTTATTTTTTTATTTTTTACTTGTTTGCTTTTAAAGATCTCTTCTGTGACATTTATTTAAGGCACAATTCTCAGTAATTTGTCAAATCATCTTTGACCAATTAAGCAAATTATGAAGAACAAACCCCAGTAAAAACAAAACAAAAAACAACAACAAATGAAACAAGGTGAAATTAAATAAAACAAGCAGCAAAGCAAAACAAAACCAAACGGATACAAAAAACAACATCAAAAGCAAAAAAACAATGAAAAACAAAGTTAAACAAAACTGAGTAATAAAAAACAAAACTAAACGAAAAACTGCATAAAAAAACAAAACAAAACAAAACAAAAAAACAAACAAACAAGGACTTCAAAATTGATCTGTCTTTTTGTTTTTTGTTTTTTATAAACATCTCCGGTCACAGATTATTCAAAGGTACAATTCTTGCTATTAATAAACCATTAACTATGACTTTTAGCATTTTTTTTATTTTAAAGACAAAATCTTAATTATAGGTAGGTAATAAGCCACTAGTTAATAGTGAGATTTGGTTCTTTGTTTGTTTAAATGTTTTTCCCTCATTGAGTTGATGATTTTTCCTTTTAAAAGTGAACTTGTTTAGTAAAGGGAAACTACAAAAGATAAAAACACTTGAAACGTCGAACCATTTCAATGCAAAATATCTGTTCCAGTTCTTCAATTATTAATCATCTCCACTTCAGAGGTGTTCTTGTAATATTTTTTTAAAATGTTAACACTTCCACTGACTGACTTTGAAGTTAAGAGACAGATGTCTGCTGAATATGATAATTGGACTAATAATAAATTCCAACTACTTAAAACACTTATAAATAAAACCAAAACACCTAATAAACAGCAGAATAAAGTACACAAGACTTGAAAAATTAAGACCTGAAGATAGAGAACCAAAAAAACAGACTGACTAAAATCAAACTTATCTGAATCTTCCAAACAAAAACATTCACTAAAATTAAACGTATCTGCACATCCAAACAAAATGATTCAAACATAAATGGAATTTAAACCATCTAATCAGATTCAATAGCTGAAATCCAGCTCATCAAACCTTTCAAACAAACAAATGAATTAAAAATAGAGTTATTTGCAGCTTACAAACAAAACCATTGCCTACAATTAATGCAAATTAAATAACTTAAATAATCAGATTTGATAAAATTCTATTTATTTGCACCATTCAAAAGAAAATATTCAGAATATGAACCATCCTTAAAAAGATTCACTACAATGAAACTTTACAGATTTAACATCTTTACCCAAATGAATTTTTTTTCTGAACTTAAACATCAAATAAACTCTTCAAATATGCATCAATACAAATGAATTTACTCCAAGAACAAATGATTGACCTCTACAAATCAAATGATTCACTAGTAAATCAACAATATGAACTGATTCACTAAAGACAAACTGATCTGATCCCTTCAAACAATCAGATTTTGCTAAAAGTGCTAAATTACTAATGACTAAAACAAACTTTAACCAGGGATAAGTCAAATATAAGACTTTAAGATTTTTTATGACCATTATGAATGAAATTTTAGACAGACCTAAACAGGGGAGAAGTTTAATTCAGTTATTTCTTAGCCACATATTTTAAATAAAGTATAAAATCAAGGTTAAAGTATAAAGTATAAACAATGTTAAATTATAAAAACACTCTAGTTAGATCCATAAACTGTTTTCAGCATTACTTTTTTCTTAAAAAAAAAAGCCAAAAAAATAATAAACTAAATGTATTCAGTGTGTACAGGTCAGTGTCCTCAGAAGGTAGCTGTAAAGACAAAGAGAAAATTCAAACTAATGCAATTCTAGGAAAAAATAATTAAACCATATTGGTAAATAGAGTGTCACAATCACCAGCGATCTAATCCTTGCAGATCGTAATGGACTAAAAACTGCCATTACATGGACTACCAGTTCCAGTCATGCACCGCTCACACGCACCTGCTACTCATTCAGTAGAGTACACACTCACGTTGGGAAGCCGCTCATGAAAAGATTACATTTACACACACACCCACACCCCCACACCCACACCCCCACACACACACACCCACACACACACACACACACACACACACACACACACACACACACACACACACACACACACACACACACCTCTGGGCTGAGTCTTGTTATACTGCTTTCGTAAACATTACGATGTGTCCAATGTGTTCCTTGCCTTGTCTTGCTGTTGTTTGATACTAGCATTGTTTGTTTGTTTACATTGCCTGCTGACTGCCTGTACTGATCACTCACCAGGGGCCTCATGTATCAACGCTGCGTACGCACAAAAACTTTGCATACGCCAGGTTTCACGCTCAGAATCACTCATGTTTGGATTTACTAACAATGAACTGAACGTGGGAATGTGCGCAGCTTCACGGCAGCTTTATGTCTGGCGTACGCACATTTTTTGTGCGTGTCTGTTTTATTTCCATTGGCGACTCCTAGAGGCAGTTGTGTTAAATTGCTCTCTACAAAGTGTCTGAGCCTTGCAATGGCAGCTGTATGAGACGGGTTCAGCAGGTATATAAGGTTTCCATACCATACATTTGACCAGCTAAACATTAAAGCACAATTTGCAGCAGTCGCCTGTTTTCCCAATGTAATCTGAGCGATCTACTGCACGCACATTGCTATAAAGACACTATCTGAAGATGAATTTGCATGCGTGAATCAGAAACATTTCCATTCAATAAATGTGCAAATAAAATATGATGCTTATTGATATGAACTTATTGATGATTCCTACTTGTCTTTCTCGTGATAAATAGTTGGCAAAATCTGATATGTAGCGGGGGAAAAAACAAGAAAGAGTTCATCAGACGCTGGATTCGAGCCGAGTTCATGTTCGAACGTATCGATTCATGATCACAAGCGTCTTACGAGTAGCGCCACTGAGACTGTTAAGCGTTCCGCAACATTTTACAGATATAAACCACACAATTTTTTTTTTTAATGCACTCAGTGCGATATGTTCAGACCCAACTGTGTTGACCGCATCAGCTAAACTCTCCCACTCTATTTTTTCTTTTGTTGTTAATTCCGGGGAACAAACTTGCAAATAACACCGCTTTGCTCCGGTCTACCTCCAAAAGCAGCGCCTCCAATTCACATTCTGTTCAAAGTTTCTCTTTTAGCTTGCTTTTGCCAATGCTTTTTCGTTGGGTTTTGCCATTAGCATAGTCATTAGCATATTCATACGGGGGAGGAGGCAGGGAGGGGTTTTGTGCTCGTGCATGTTGCGCTCAGTTTCACGTTCATTCAGATGTACAAAAGAATATGCGTGAGATTCGGCGTACGCAGTGTTTCATACATCTGAAATTTTTCGGCGTACGCAATGTTTTAGTAAGATTTCCACGCAAGTCTTCGTACATGAGGCTCCAGGTTTTTAACATCGAATTTGGATTCCTTGTACACATTTGTTTGCTCTTGTGTTGACTGTTGCTTGCCTGACCTAAGTCTGAATAAAAACCCTGCATTCGTATCCGCACTTTGTTGTCCGCGTCCCACTTCTCATTACATACAGTTAATAAATGTAACACCAATTAGGTAGCTTTTCGTGGACAAAAAGTCTAAAATCATTTAAGAGCTTCAACACAATATATACATGAATTTAAAATCCTGGGGACACCCTGTCAGCCAAATATAGTATATGAATAAATGAGTCAGCAAAATAGAAAGATTCTGAACCATATAAACGAATTTCCCAAAAATTACTGCATATTCAAAACGCTACAAATAAAAGAGGTTGAAAACTTTTAGTAAAGCATGCTAATTATAGCCTAAGAAGAGCTCTTTAAATGGTGGAATGTGTTCTTAGTTACTCTATAAACAGCTGATTTTGACAGAGTACAGGCTTTTTCATTGGGCTAGTGTGCATGTGTTATGTTTGTGTTTCCACAGTTCCTAAACAGTACATGCATGTATAGTGTGTGCACGTGAATGCATGCATGAAACTACCTGTGTGTGTGTGCATGCATTTATGTGTGACCGCAGGGACCAGGAGTGGAATGTCATTTTAATGAATGCAAGGACTGGGCAAGGCTGAGTAAAGGAGCCTACTGAGACCCTTGAGGCCACAGGGCCACGCGGAGCCACAGTAAATGCAAAACAGCCAAACACAGGAGGATAATAAAAAGAAGCAGGCCTGTTACCGTATTTTGAACACTTTTTTTTTTTTCATCTGTTCCCCACAGACTGGCCAGTAAGAGCATATACGTTGCCAATATGTTAGCTGAATACTGGACTAATGTTCTAACCAGCCAGTTTGGAATTTGAGCAAGCACTCTAAATATGACATCACATCATCAATGTTCATGTCAAATAAATAATAATTTTTCATTCATTATTAATATTTATTATTTCAAGCATTAATATATCAATCAATAAAAATAAAATAATTTTAAAAATAAAATAAAATTTAAAAATGTAAAATAAAAATATAAAATAAAATAATTTAAAAACAAATTTAAAAAATAAATAAAATATAAAGAATTAAAAAAATAATATAAATGTAAAAGAAAATTTAAAAAAATGCAATAAAAAATTTAAGTAAAAATATAGTTTTAAATAATAAAAAATTTACTTACAAAAAATCTATTAAAATAAATTTAATTCTGCCAGAAATTATCAGTAAATTTTATGTTACCTTAATTATTAAATGATCTTGATAAACAGGCTGTTTATTTGGTGATTGAATGACTGACTATATACTTTTTTCCATTCATAAAAATATACCCACATAATTATAAATAATTATAATTAAACCTACTTACTGCTATTATGTCTGCTAATGATTATTTGCCATTCTGCCTGTTCATTAAAATCAATAAATATTATATAGAAATTAGAAAAACAACGGTCAGGATATACATTTACTACAATGTCTGTCAAAATTTAAGAAAATAATATGACTTGGGATGGAGCCTCAATATCTCATTTAAAGATTTGTTTTAAAAAAATGAACATGTTAAAAGAACCAAATCATTTTAATCCCTGGCAAAGAGAATGATTAACTATAAACAGATATGTCAGAAAAAGTTTCCCAGTTTTCCGATATTTCATTTCTAAACTGCTCAAGTAACATTGATGCTTGTTTGGATGCAGGTCTCAAGGGTTGTTGCGTAACCTAAAATAAAAAAAGGTGCTAGCTGAACCAAAGCCAAACATCTTGTGTCAGTCAAGGCCCTACTGGACTTTCTTCCGCAGTACTATAATCGTGAATGTAAAAATAACAGAACAATAGCCTGCAAGCAAGCTGTAGGTCAATCACAGAAACCCAAAGTCCAGCCAAATGGCCCACGCTCAGCATAAATCACACCAGGAGAGATTCATCCAAGAGGATCCGCCTAAAACCCCAGCACCATCTCCACATCCCCCCTGCGAGTGAGACCCGATGCTGGCCAGAGCTGCTGCTGTGAAGGGTTATGAGTGTGGACACACACCCCATGACTGTCTGCCAAACACCATCCAGAGATAGAGAGATGAACAAAGAGAAGACAAATGAAGAGAGAGCACACCAACAGAAAAGAACTGCAATAGATGTGTGAGGAAAGTAACGAAAGCAAATAAATATGCAAAAAATAAATAAATAAATATGCAGAAGCAACAGAAATTTTTTGTTTAGTTTTTTCCCCTCTGAGAACTGACCAAAAACAGATGACTAATGATAATGAAAAATGGCAAAAAATAAATAAATAAATAAATAAATTAAATTAAATTAAAGAAGTAGGAGGAAAATAAAAAAGCAAAGAAAAAAGGTAATTGACAAAAAAATCTGATGAGGAATGATAAAAAGAAAAGCAAAAAAAAGACAAAAAGGAAAGGAGAAGGAAAGGAAAGGGAAAAAATAAAGGGAAAGGAAAGGAAAATAACAAAAAGGAAAGGAAAGCAAGAGGAAAGGAAAGGAAAGGAAAGCAAGAGGAAAGGAAAGAAAAGGAAAGGAAAGGAAATGAAAGGAAAAGAAAGGGAAATGAAATTAACGGAAATGAAAGGAAAAGGAAAAAAGCAAAGAAAAGAAAAGGGAAAGGGAGAGAAAAAAGGAAATGAAAGGAAAATAAAGATAGGACATGAAAGAGAAAAGGGGGAATGAAAGGGGAATGGGGAGAGAAAAGGTAAAGAAATAGAAAAGGGAAAGGAAAGAAAGGACATGAAAAAGGAAAGGGAAATGAAAGGAAAGGAAAGAAAAGGAAAAGAGAAAGGGAAGAGGAAAGGAAAAGGAAAGGGAAAGGGAAAAAGGAAAGGAAAGGAAAGGAAAAGGAAAAGTGAGGAAATTAAAAGAAAAGCAAGCAATGAGAAAGGAAAGGAGAAAAGGAAAAGAAAAGTAAAAGAAAAATGAAGAAAAAAGTAAAGGAAAAGGAAATAAAAGGAAAGAAAGGCAATTTAAAAGGAAAAGGGAAAGGAAATAAAGGAAATTAAGGAGGAAAGGAAATGAGAAAGTGAAGGGTAAGGGAAAGAAAGGAAAGGAAAGGATAAAGTGAAAGGAGGAGGGAAAAGGAGGGCAGAGGAGAGGAAAGGGAAAAGGGAAGATAAAGGGAATGGAAAGGAAAAGGAAAGGAAAGGAGAAAGTGAAGGGGAGGGGAAAGGAAAAGGAAAAGGAGAGGAAAGAGAAAAGGGAAGAGAAAAGGGAAGAGAAAGGAAAGGAAAGGAAAGGAAAGGAAAGGAAAGGAAAGGAAAGGAAAGGAAAGGAAAGGAAAGGAAAGGAAAGGAAAGGAAAGGAAAGGAAAGGAAAGGAAAAGGAAGAGTACTGATAAGAAAAGACAAATAGTAAAAATCTGAAGAGATTAAAGGACAAGTTATTTTTAAAAATAACAAAAATATACAAACAATTGAAAGAAAAGAAACAATTAAAGAAAAAAACTGTGGAGATATAAATAAAAGAGTAAAAAGAGAAGAGAAAAAGAGAGAATATATAAAATCAACAGAAAAACTAATAAAAAAGAAAAGAAAGAGAGAGAGAGATTCACTAAAAATTGATAAATGGTAAAAAAGAGAAATGAAAAGAAAAAATATAAAGTTAAAAAAAAAAACAATTTTGAAAAGAAATACTGGTTTAACAATAGTTGACAAATAAATAAGGAAAGGAAGAATAAAAAGATAAAAGAAAAAACAACTAATATTTAAATAAAATAAATATACAGAAAACATTTAAAGAAAGAAACAGGTAACACATAGGTGGTGAGACAAGATAATAAAATAAAAGAGTAAAAAATAAATGGACATATATATAAAGCAACAGAAAAACAGATAGAAAATGTAACACTGGTTTACTGACAAAAATAATGAAAGAAATAAGAAAGAAATGAAAAGCTGGTGAGACAAGACAGAATTAAAGAAGAGAAGAGAAGAGAAGAGAAGAGAAGAGAAGAGAAGAGAAGAGAAGAGAAGAGAAGAGAAGAGAAGAAAATAACCAAATAGTCGAGAACAGAGACAACAAAAAAAGAAAAATTATAACGTTCATTAACAAAAAGTAAAAAGAAGGGAACAGCAGAAGAATTGAGAAGAGAAAATAAAAGAATAAACCAGACAGTGTCTGATGAATATG
This sequence comes from Danio rerio, assembly GCF_052040795.2. Taxonomy (NCBI): domain Eukaryota; kingdom Metazoa; phylum Chordata; class Actinopteri; order Cypriniformes; family Danionidae; genus Danio; species Danio rerio. Next base: position 37,539,910 of record NC_141043.1, on the reverse strand, counting down.
ATGAACTATTATCTGTCTAAGCACTGACATCATCAATGGGTGTGTTAGATGACATTCCTGCGATTAACGCTGCAATAAAGTTATGAAGAGCCGATGCCATGTGACATCAGTGGCCGAGACCATCCAAGAGACTCAAGGCCAGGCACGGAATGACATCAGCGGCAGTTATGGGACTCACACATGATGTCACAAACACCGGCCATACATCAGTGTGGAACAGAGCCCGGGTGTGATCGATCTCCTCCGGGGTGTCTGCGAACGGGATGAAAACCAACCCACGCACCCCTGCCCTCCTCAGCACACTGTAGACATAAATATCATTTCCTTTCTCTTCTGTCAAGGTCAATTCTTCCTACATTTGAAATCAACACCGTCCCGGGAGGAGAGGAAATACTCAGAGGCCTGTTTAAATCGAACGCCAGATCATGATAACAATATGGACCGAAAGATGAGTTTATGCAGCATCAGCAGAAAACACAACACTTCTGTTCCTTCTTTTGCCCTGTGGTGGACATGCTTACAATTGAGGAAGAGTTTGCTTCTTGTTCCACTGAAGAAATAACAAATGTTTTTAAAAACTACAGCAGGTTCTTTATATAAACAGGAATATTAAGCATGGTCACTGTAGCCTGATTGATGAAGAATCGATTATAAGAATCAGTCTTTTTAAGTGACTATTATAACAATAATAACAATTTCTGATTCACACAGGGCTTCAGTGTCAACGTTAGACGGAGAGTGTGTCTGAAGTTGGGGCTGACGCAATTGTCATATCAGCATCATCCAATGAAATTAGTCCGCAATTGGCTACTGTCTGAGCTGGGCTATTTGCATGAAGCGATCTGATTGGCTGATACTTTCGTTGACACTTAAAAAGTTGAGAAATTCCCAACATCTGCACCGAGCAACGCTGCTGAAAAGATGCCGATAAATCCACAATTAAGATTGCCAATGCTTGACATCACCTATTCAAAGTCAATGGGAAGCTTTGACGCTGATGCACCAAATGAAGATGCTCCTTTCAGTTAGTCTAAAACATTAAAAAAAAATAGTTCAATTCATGAACAAATAATTTTTGATAAATGATACTTTTCAGCCAAATCAAAACATACAATGCTATTGCTGTAGACTTAATCTCAAAACAAATGATCTGCAAGTCTGAGCCTTGCACCTATAAAGAAAAAAAGCCCTAACCACCATCCTTCTTAATTTTCGTCATCAGAAGAGAAGTTCTAGAAGCCAACGATATTATCATATTACTAAAACATCTAAATGAGTTGAATCATATCAGAAGCTTGTTAATCAGAATTAAATAAGAAAATCTACACCAAAGCACAGTCCTACTTCTACACTAAATTACATTCATTTTTTAAACAAAGACCAGTATATACCAGTAAATGTGTGATCAAAGGTGCTCTTTTGACTCACAGCAGTTGAAACATGAGCATGATTTGGAAAAAAAATTGTATGATTCACACTTTGAGTTTCAATCGTACTGTAGGAACTATAGCACTATTTTTGTGAACCAGGTATATCTACAGAGTATAACAGTACAACAGACACCAATCGGCTGCTAATACGGCGAGGAGACAATCATGAGGGTGTCAGCAGCTTCTGAACTTCCGGAGGGGATTACAAACAAGATCTCACAGCCCCTGAAAAATAATATGCAATCTCTGGTCTACAGAGAAGCAGAGAAAAAAAAAGGGAGACAGACAGAGAGAAGTCATGTATGAGTGCCTGGCTGGGTCGCGCTAGAGGCCCTTAACAGATGTGGAGAGGACTGAGGTATCTGATTAAAGTAATCTGACAAGACAGGTCTCACTAGCCCCGTCGGCTGTTCATGGGGATAAAACCCTATGGCCCTCTGTTGCAGGAGCACGTGCGTTTGTGTTTACATGCCTATGTGTGTGTGTTTCGCACCTTTGCATCATCCATTGAAGCAACAATAACGGGCTTGTGACTCAGTCAGATGCCACTGGGGTTCTGACCTTCTGAGGACTTTCGGTCTTAGTACAGTAAGTGAAGCAATCAAGGGAGGACAGGGAGTGTGTGTATGTGTGTGTTTATGTAACAAAATCAAAAATACTAGAATGTCTTAATATTTAGTACATCAACCTTTAACTTATAGCAAATAGATAGCTAGATGGATCGATTAAATTGTAGGCAAAATGAACAATGGATCGATAGAATGATCGAGAGAATGTTAGACAGATTAATAGATATTTGGTATGTCAAAATTGTATATAGAACGATAGATAGAACAGTTGATAAATAGAATGGGTAGTATGATAGATACAATGAAAAATAGAATGATAAATGGATGGAACAATCAAATGACCGATAAAACGACAGATAGAATGGTCGATAGAATGACCAATAGAACCATGAATTAAACCATAAATAGATAAATAATAACAAACCATACATTACTGATACATCAAACAATCAATTACTAGAATGAAAGAATGACAGATTGATGGATGGAATGATCGATAGATAAAACATTTGAAAGACAGACAGTTGATAGAATAAACAAACAATAATAGAACAAACAAACAAACAACACAAAGGATAGAACAAACAAGCAAATGATAAAACAAACAAACAAACGATAGAAGAAACAAACAAATGATCAAACGAGAACACAAACAAATGATACAACAAATGAACAAATGATAGAACGAACAAACAAACAAACAAACAATGGATAGAACAAATAAACAAACAAATGATATAATGAACAAAAAATAAAACTAAATAAATAAACAATTGATAACAAATGAATGAACAAACAACTGAACAAATGAATGAATGAAAGAACAAACAAACAAAAGAACAAACAAACAAATGATAGAACAAACAAACAAGTAAAAGAATGAACAAACAAAAACAAACAAATGAATGATATACAAACAAATAAATGTATGAACAAACAAACAATTGATCAAACAAATGAATGAACAAACAACTGAACAAATGAATGAATGAATGAACAAACAAACAAAAGAACAAACAAACAAATGATAGAACAAATAATTAAGTGATAGAACGAACATACAAACAAATGAACAAACAAACAAACAATAGAAGTAACAAATGATAGAATGAACAAACAAATGAACAAACAAACAAACAAATAATAGAATGAACAAACAAATGATAAACAAACAAACGAATAAACAAACAAATAAACAAATGATAGAATGAACAAACAAATGATCAACCAATAGAATGAACGATTGACAAACAAACAAACGATAGTGAATAATCAAAGGATAGAATGAATGAACAAACAAATAAATGTTTAAACAGACAAACGGACTAACTGACAGACAGACAGACAGACAGACAGACAGACAGACAGCTAGACAGACAGCTAGACAGACCGACAGACAGACAGACAGACAGACAGACAGACAGACAGACAGATAGACAGACAGACAGATAGACAGATAGACAGATAGACAGATAGATAGATAGATAGATAGATAGATAGATAGATAGATAGATAGATAGATAGATAGATAGATAGATAGATAGATAGATAGAATGTTGACTGCAGAAAACATTAAAAAAGTCACAGGCTCACAAGTACTACAAATGAGGTTGTTTCTAAACCAGTGGAAGACATTCACACTCACACGCAGCACCTACACACTGCATAAACTATAAGCAGATACTTTGTGTTTTATGGAGCTTAGCTGAACAAACAAATCACCACCTGCGCGAGATGTCCTATTTTCCTCCAGCCACTATTAAAAATGCCTCGGGGTCCTGCGACTGAACCTGGCACAGAAGAGAGATGCTCTGCGAGGACAAAGAAAATCGTTATTGCGCGGGTCGATACATCGGTGGAATGGCTCGTGAAGAGAAACTACCTCAGAGAAACCACAGCAGCGTTTCAGAGCGCCTCTGCTACATTCTCCCCGATAATGGAGGAGAAAGAAAAGGTGGCTAATCAAGCAGGTAAATAAGCTTTTAGTCTGTTAGACTCTCAGAGCTTAAAACTCAACACACTGCTGTGAGCACAAAGCATCGGCGCTGGAGAATATCTCTCTGAAAACTGCAATTAACAATTATATATCACAGAGTAATATCTGAGGGCATTATCTGAGATGGATGGACTGATAGCATGGAAATACAGCTAGAAGACAGAATAATAGAAATAAATGTCAGTTAGGTACAATAGACAATTGGAACAATGAATAGAACGAGAGATAGATGGAACAATAAACAGAAGGAGATAGAGCACCATAATTAGAACGACAATAAAGACAAATAGGTACAATTAACATTAAAGCTGCAAGCAGCGATGAAAGGGACCTCGCACCTGGGCTCACCACCGCCCAATGGCCTTAACATGACAGAGAACAGTGGACAATAATAATAATAATAATTCCCAACATTTATATAGCGCTTTTCTGGACACTCAAAGCACTTTACACATTGGGGGGAATCTCCTCATCCACCACCAGTGTGCAGCATCTACATGGATGAAGCAACGGCAGCCATATTGCGCCAAACCGCACACCACACACCAGCTGATTGGTGGAGAGGAGACAGAGTGATGAAGCCAATTATGATATGGAGAAGGTTAGGAGGCCATGATGGACAGAGGCCAGTGGACAAATTTGGCCAAAATGCTGTGGTTAAACCCCTACACTTTTTCGAAGGACATCCGGGGATTTTTAACGAACACAGAGTCGGGACCTGGGTTTAATGTCTCATCCGAAAGACAGTGCTCACTAAGCAGTATAGAGTCCCCATCAATATACTGGGGCGGTAGGACCCACACAGACCGCAGGTTGAGCACCCCCTGCTGGCCTCATTAACACCGCTTCCGGCAGCAACCTAGCTTTTCCATGTTGTCTCCCTTCCAGGTACTGACAAGGCAAAGCCCTGCTTAGCTTCAGTGGGCGACCATGTGAGAGTTGCAAAGAGCTAGCTGCCGGCTAATATTTTAAGCTGATATATATATATATATATATATATATAACAATAGTAACAATATTAACAATAGTAGTTTAACACTGGAACCGCCATGGGGTCAATTTTACCCGTCCCTGTTATTTAAATGTACACAACAGACCTTTAATAAAAAATTTAAGCCTCTCAGCCATTGACTTTTACTAAAATTGCATTATTTATAATTTCCAGATATTAAAAAATTGTTTAGATAAAAATAGATTAAAAAGCTGTACATTTAAACCTATGAGTGCCAGAGTGGCTCAAATTTATCCACAACGAAAAATGCTTTTATTTATGCACTGCTTATGTTTGAAATTACTCACCAAAGACCTTTACTTTCAATTGTACTCACTGAATAAGTGGTTATAATAAATGAGTCACAATGACTAAAAGAAGGCGATTTGTAGAGCTATCAAAAACACAAAATGCAATGAACGATGGAGAGTCTGGAGAAATAAGTTACGCATCAGAGTATGATGGCACAAATTTAGATGTTTTAACCTACTCATAGCCTACTCCTAAAACAATCTTGTTATCCTGAAATAATTATTTCATGAGTCTAGACACTTTTTGTTAACAGTGGCGAAAAACAGTAAAATGGTGTGTTTGTTTTTTTATTTCAATTTCTAAATAAACTTTGTGCCGGGTAAAATTTACCCGCACTTTCAATTTTAGGAATACAGCGACCTGAAGCGGTTCTAGTGTTAAGCTGATATATATTACAATAATAATTTAAGCTGTTGTATCTAAAAAAAAACAGAGAAAATTTCATTCTGTCCGCAGGTGGCGCTATGACTGTGACTCAATGTTGGCATATTTCGGGAGAAGGAGTTAAAAATATCTGACTTCCTGATGGTTTTGAGATTTTACTACAAGTGACGTTTTTGTAGGTTTTGGCATGTTTGATGTGTGAGCCTATTTTTGTACGTGTGCGTGAAACGTATCTCGAGGGCCACGCTGTCAAAAGTTAATAGGTGGAGCTGTGCCATTTTGCCACACCCACTCCTGAACCCTATAACAAACGTACATTTTCACCACTTCTGGTCCCTGTGCAAAAATTTGTAAGTTTTCAAGCATGTTTAGACCCTCAAAAATGAGATTCATTCAAGAGAAGAAGAAGAAGAGGAGCAATTATATTTGGGCCTACGCACCGCTCTGTCCCTAAATATATAGTAACAATAAACAAATGATACATGGAACAGTAGATGGAACATCAAAACAACCTGTATTAACTCTTATTAGGTACAATGGACAAAAACCTCTGGATACTTTGTAAGATGCTTCCCTTTCATAACACTGCACTAAGGTATGCATAGAATGCTGTAGACAGGAGTGTTTGAAGCAGCATATACACAGACAAAAATAAAAAGACAAAGCAAAAGATGAAAAGGGCCAAACAAAAGTAAGAATGCCTCCGCTGGTGGCATTCAATCAACACGACATTATGCAAATACGCACAGTTGTAGTGTGCTGCGAATAATTTGGCAGCATTGTAAACAGTAATCACATTTAAGAATGAGCGAAAAATAAAATAACAGTATTTATATCAGAGCGATGCCTAATCCGATAAGCCCTCTTCATTTACTCAGTCAGAGCGCTAAACATGTTTTCCAAAGAACACAAAGGAGACGCTAACACGCCGCTTCTATTTCCGTGCAGCTAAGATGGAGATAAAGAGACATTTATCACTTTTATTGTGCCTGTCTGCTCGCTATAATTAATAGCAGACGATAATTTGATCTTTTTTCGTCTTTTCATTTCTTCTCCTGACAGCTTTCGGCGCGGAGTAAAACTGAGATGAGGAATCTGTACCTTAGAGGCATACCGCAGGGTGTGTATAAAGTGTGCGCGTAAGAGCGCTAGTGTGTGTGTTAAACACACAATCCAACAAGCACCTCAGTCCAAACCGAACTCTAAGAATTTATGCTGTCAAATCATCTGTCACAGCAAATGATAACAAAGAAAAATGCACTGTTCACGCAGAATTATAGAGAGTGAGATGCACTGAATCATGACAAGGCTGGCCAGGAATTTCTTTCATGCTACCTGAGAATGGTGATTAGCACTAGCATCAACAACCAGAAGCATCCTGTTAATACTCAAGGTAATTTCATAGTGATACCTGTCAAATCAGGTGTACCATACACCTGTGATTCAAACAATAGATAAGTCAATAAGACTCCTCTACATATGTCTAATATGGAGTACACTACAGGGGTAGACAAGATGGAGCTGGTGATCTGACTGGCTGTGGCATTATCAGAGTTGATGCCAGGCCCAACAGACATGGAAGGGTTTAGTGTCAGATGTGACAATCTACACCGAGTGATCTTTCTCAAACTGTCAGACAGTACTTGATCCAATTAAGAGGTTAAACAAAGAGGCCACACATGAAGCCTGTGGCTCTTTAAGACAGAAAAGGATTCCCGCTAAAAGAAAAAGCTGCAAGTTTTTGACTCTTCTAAAGCATAAAAATACCATAATATGTTTGCTGCTATTTAGGTAAACACAATAAAAAATAATGTATCTGTAAAGCAATGCTAAGTTCAGTCATTCTCCTTTTAAAATGTGTGTATGTGTCAAGGTCTGTCTTTGTTTTGGTCAGTGTAACTCTTCCCACTGCTAGTTTACACAATTAGATTTCAGCACTCCAGGTTGCCTTGGTGGAAAAACCAGCCTTTCAGTCACGAAGGCTGCTTAAAAAATTAGAAAAAGATTCAGAGTTCAAAATTTACATGAGGTGCTTTTCAGTTAGCAAATAATAAAAATAGTACACATGTAAACATTAGCTGAGCAGCTTATTTGTAAGGCTTGATCATCGAGCATGCTCAGTCCCATTGGAGCAGGGATCTGGTGAAAAAAAAATCTTTTGAGTTTGGACAGAAATACCTAGTTCAAGCACTAAGGGCGCACTCACACTATGCTATCCAAACCGTGCCTAGGCCTGTTTCCCAGATCATTTGAGAAGTGTGCGTGCTCTGAATTGGGCTCAGGCACGGTTCAGTTGTCCGGCCCTGGCCCAGTTGGAAGAGGTGTGCCAGAGCACTGTTCACTTGGTTCACAATTAGTGTGAGTGCAAAGCACACCTGAGCCCGAAACTGATATGAGACGTGACTTTTAAGGGATTGTTTCATATGGATTTATTAATCATTCTTACTCTTCAATGAATGCAAACTGTCGTAGATTATTAAAGACGCACTGCAGCATGATGACTTTATGATTGTTTATGAGCATCAAAGGTGGCTGATTTGTTCGACATATTCAAAATATTTGACTGGGTGTCACCACATCTCAAACAACTAAACTGATTTAACTAAAGAAATTACCACTGTGCTGAGCGAGAGCGCTTTTTAAACTAAATAGTGCATCATCGATGAAAAAAGCGTCCTCAGGCTTGAATGCAATGTGACTGCGGGCCGCCGGGGGAGACGGAAGGGGGACAAGCGTGCTTCTGCCTAGTTTAAGGCAACTGTACATAGTGTGAGTACGCCCTACGTGTCAATCTTACATACTGTACCTTTAACTGACTACCTTATACCACTGGTTCTTATCAGATATTTGCTAATTAGTTAACCCCTAAGACTTGCTAGTTATGCCCATGAAAGGGACCAGCATCCAAAACACAAATGTGGACACCAGGAATGAAACGCAAGCAAAAGATAAAAAACTCAAAAATTGGGGCCAAACAACTGCTTCAAAGACCCTAATAAAAGACCCTTTCAACTCAACTTCAATCTCTATAAAAAAAAAACATATCATTAGTACATCTATGTTGTATGTTTTCTTGCTCGGGTCTTCCCGCACAGCTAAGATGCACGACTCTTGGCATCCATTTTGGAGATTCAACAGGACTTGGCTGGGAAACTAATATAGCCATCAGTATGAACACTGGTAGACACATTTGGGATATGCATTCGTCATGCAGGGCGGAAGGGCTGGCGAAGGAGACTGAGCCAAGAGACTGCTGGGGTCTCAATTAGGGAGGTGAGGGTTAGGAAGGTGGAAGTGCCACGGGTCCTGGCAGGATCAGCCACAGCGGGCCAAAAGGTGACGGGCACCTGCTGCTGCAGCAGCCGCTGTCATCCTGTCAGGATGTTTCTGCCTGCTCATCCAGAAGCATGCCTTTGCCCCTGTCACTCTGTGTCTAATGCCTTCTCGCTTGTTGGAGGAGATCTACAGAGGTGCTAGCTGGCGGACAGACAAGGAAAGAAGAGGGTCACGCAGTTTAGACCTGAAAAGGTTAAGGTATGGCAGTTAAGTGCCGGGAACTCAGTCCAAGCCAACTCTGAGAGTTGTGGTACCGAGCCTAGCCAGATGGCCTTCGGGGGAAGGAAGACCCGGGTTACCTCGCTCATCCTTTGAACTGCCTCACTCTCAATTAGACAAGCCAAAAACAAGAGCTATTCACAGAGCACACATCAGTCTTTGTGGCTGCTCCTGGTTTATTTCTTGGCATAAGTTGTTAGTTTTGTTGTGTGAATACAAGGCAGACACACTGAGGAAAAAATTGGAGTCATATTTCAGCAATCTACAGTCGAGGCCATTTCATTCTTGTCATCTTTCTCCACCCTCTTCGTCTGAAAGGAGAGGACACAGCGCAGAGGTCAATACAGCCAAATAAATTAACGGCTTGTAATGAAGTCGAGGGGGTAAAAAGAGAGAGGTGGAGAATGAGAGATGACAGGTGTGAGCGTGCAAGGTAAAACACAACATGTTCTAGGCCTTCCTGAGGATGTAAATATAAAAACTTGGAGAAATTCAAAGGTGACCTTAAAGCCCTGTGCCATGACACTGTGATCTTCTATTATGACCATATTTTGATGAAGTAATAGTCATACACTCTTGGATAGAAATCCACCATATTGGAAGCCATTGTAGGCTTTCAGTGCTCAATTCATAAGTAGTCTTCGGTATCATAAAATGATGAAATGAAACACCTGATAAGGTCTTGTAAACTTTACAGATACATGCCAGCAAAGGCTACAAGTACACAAATTGCACTGTTTGGGGAATGGCTGAAACCTCATGCTAGGCTTTTTGGTCAGACAGTGTTTTAACATGTTAAAAGGTTTATTTGTCAGATTAATTGGCAAGAATCAGGGAATCAAATCCAATACTTACACAATAGAACACTGGTCAATAACTCCAAACTTAACATAAAAAAACAATGAAAAAATGAGCACACCGGACCGAAGTAATTTAGTGATTCAACCCAATTGTGCTAACAAATGGAGGGATAAATATGTTATTGGGAAACAATTAACCTCCTGATGTATCTCATAGACTTTAAACGAAGCATTTAATCCCTCTTTTCAAATGTATCAGAGCTCAAACTGTTATCTATTCATTTCCAGTGCAAGGAAATCTGCTTTAATCTGCTGGATTAACCCCTCTGTGCTGTTTTCATCAAAGGAAAACTAATGCTAGACGGCTCCCTGAGTGCACTCTTAACAATCGAGTCTTCAAAGTGAAAGTAGGGGAAGGATAAAGAGGAAGTGTCAATGTCAGAGAAACCGTAGAGCTGCTGCTTCCTGATTTTTGATAAAGCAAGACTGTGTGGAAGATTTATATCTTTATATATATATATATATATATATATATATATATATATATATATATATATATATATATATATATATATATATATATAGCTAAAGTATGTGAAACAAAAAGGACATGGACAACCAGAACAGAGTTGTACACCATTTCAAGTGAGCATTATAAGGCTAAAATCGTAAGCATTGCATGAACAGCAGACGCTTTTCTCCCACGGCTAAGCTCAATTATCATCAAGGAAAGCGCAGACAGTCAGGGTCACGACCACTGAAGGTCAAAAAGCCAACACATCACAAGAGAATCACCCACCTCTTAAAACAATTGAGTACTAGTATTGCTCCGGATGAATCCGTGAGCAGGCCTGAGCTCGCTCGGGGGCTGGAAATAAACTAAAGTGATTAACTCAGTGGCATGAGGTTACGTAAAGATGACATTTAACGTAATGAAACTTCATCGCACTCAGTCACGCCCTGCCCTTGTGCATGCTTGTGGATAAAGTGTGTGCGTGGTGGTCGCTGCATAACTCCAGTCATCTGAGATGTCCATAGCTCAGCACTCACAATATTCACTTTGTTGTGATGAATGCTCTGTAATCCGTGTTGGAAGAGAGTGAAGGAGTTAAAGATCCAAATGTTCCCCCGAAGACCCACCCCCGAGGGCTGATTAATGGAAAGACTGCATGACTCCGTGTGATTGGAATGAAGATGGGGGGGTATTGTTTATGATCATCTTAGAAAAGAGACTGAACTCAACTGATTGACTACAGAGGGGCCTGCGGAAAAAACGAGAGAAGGGTGTTCACTGTTTACAGGGAGGGACGTGATCTAAGTGTTGCATATTATAATTTCACATGGGCTCAACACATACACACGCAGTCATCTTTGGCCTGCTTTTGACCTTGCTCGTTTTAGAGCACAAAGGGTCCCTGTGTGATTTCAAAGGCTAAACATTTCACGCTCTGCTCAGATGGTCACTGGAACAGACTAGGGCCCCTTTATACTAAAACCGCTCAACGGCCCACAGATAGACCTTAACTAACCCCTAACCACAGTCTAAGCACATGCTGGCACTTAACCTAAAGGAATTTAAAGAAACAAACCAATTAAGTAACGGCTGTCAAAATGAAACCCATGCGTGCCTCTACAACAGATGGCACAATGTAAAGGGCACTTACCACAATAGTGTTTACAAAAAATGATGTAGAAATAATAAAAAAAAACAATAGCACAGTTCATTTCAAGTAACAAAAGGACACAAATAATCCTGCACACTAGGGGTGTACCGATTTATTGTTGTACGATTTGCACAATATGCATCGTGGCGTTATGACGATTTAATTACGATATAACGTCCGTTTTCTCTTATTAGTTGAGCTGTTTGCACGTGAGCTACATTCCACCTGCTGTTGCACGTGAGTTCAGATTGCAGCAGCAGTAATGTTAGCAGACCAAGATGAGTGGAGCTGAAATAGAGGATGGGCAATGCTCTCAAAATCAGACGTTTGGCAACATTTCGGTTGTACAGTCATTGCTTTAGACTTGTCCGCTTTTTGACACGCATACTGGGTCAAACATCCTAAGTTTTAAAGTCTTCACAGTGATTTACATACTTTGCACAGCGACATGGATACCTCCTAATGGTGTTGAAAGAGTCACATACTGTATTTATAAGGTACAATTCACCATAAAATATCATTCTGTCTTCATATAATGATGTATTGGCGGCCGCAAAATCACACATGACGTGAGCTGACCGTGAGCTGTTACTACAGAGGGCGGACTATGATAGACGTGCGCGTATGGCAAGCCGTCTTAGCATTTAAACATTTGTTCTGACTATCCATAAATATATTTAGAGATATCTCTAATTATATTTTGACTAGTCATAATTATAATTCGACTAGTCAGAATGACAATTAGAGATATCTGCAATTACAATTGTACTAGTACGAAATCAGATTGGAGATATCTGCAAATATATTATGACTAGTCATATTCTTCCATTGACTTCCATTGAAAAATATTTGCAGATATCTCTAAATGAGTTTTGACTAGTCACAATTGTAATTAGAGATATCTCTAAATGAATTTAATTAAATATGAATTAAATATATTTATGGATAGTCAGAACAAAGGTTTAAATGCTAAAGCGGCTTGCCATACGCGCGTGTCCACTTCAGTGAATAGAACCTGCAGGTTGTGACTAATAAAGTAGTAACTTTAACTCAAAATGGACTGAAAGTTAATTCTCCTCATTTGAAAAGAGTTTTGAACTCAGTGTTAAAGGTAATGAGTTAATTAAATACCTCATGACTTCAACTTAAATGGAGTAAGTTTACAGTACTCGTAAAGATTAACTCAAACAGTTTTTAGCAATCATTTTCCTAAAATGGTTCGAGTTGCCTTAACTTAAGTGTTTTGCAGTACATAGTTGGTTTGAGTTCTCTTCATTTATCGGGTTTTACTGTGATCAAATTGCTTCATTTATTCAAATGTATTAAGTATTAAGGTTAGTTTTTGAACTTAAATGATTTGTTGAAATCGGTTTCCTCAAATGGTTTGAGTTACCCTAACTTTTTAGTTTTTACAGTGTACTAATACACCTTTGAGTAACTATTGACAGTGTGCAGGATTATTTGTTTGCTTTTTGCACATATTTCCATGGTGATTTTCTGCTGTGGACCTATTGCTTCTTTGGGTGTACTGAGTTTCAACTTACCAAAGCTCGCAAAATCCGGTAGTCCAACATGACTGCGCAATTATTTGTTTTAGTCGGGCAACCAAAATTTATCAACATGCTGCCTGGCGGGCCAGCAGAAGGAAAAATATTTTTCAATGCCTTTACATTTTCTCACAAAGTGGATAACTATGTTTTTGCTGTGCTGCTGATACAGCAGCATTAAATCTGCTAGTTGATAATAGAGGAGAAAACCCACAATATTATCAACTACCTCCCAAGTTACATAACATGGTGTTTCTGTCAGTTTAATCGCTTGTTCTATACTGAATGCGCAGCACTGAAACACAAACACTCGTCACTCACTCAGAGATCGCACTGACATAAGATTCATATACAGAAATAGCCTGAGATAGGTTTTAAATGTAATAACCGTATGTTTCATATTTAAATCACATTGGATAATAATAATAACATTGTAATAATGACTTCAACAAAGTATATAAAAATTACATTTATTCAAGGACAATTACAAAAATAATAAACATTAAATTAAAAAAAATTATTTATAACACATTCATTTCTTACAGAACTGTTCAGTTTAATAGGACAGGTCTTTTTAAAATTTAGGTTCATAAACAAGCCGTTTCACATCATGTTTGTCCTGTCTAAGCTATGCGAAATTAAAAATATATATCTTTATGCAATTATTCAGTATTAAGATCAAAATACGTTAGTTGGTCGGCTCAATAGCCTAGTGGTTAGCGTGCCAACATATGTGTGTGTATATATATATATATATATATATATATATATATATATATATATATATATATATATATATATATATATATATATATATATATATATATATATATATATATACACTATTTACAAACTATTTACAAAACAGACAACCATATTTGAAGGACAGTCCAAAATCAATGTCAGCAGGCAACAAAAGTCAAGCAAGCTCACAAATTTTTATATTCCTAGTCAAACTCTGCACTATAACACATACACACGTTTCAACAAACACAAAGCAAGTGACCAAAAACAAGATGGCTGCCACGGAAGTAGTGTCATGGCTTTTTAAAACACTGTAGGCCAATCAGGAGCAAGTAAACTGGAAGTGGCCAATTAGATGTGTTCTAAGCAAAACAGAAAAAAACAGATGAGACGAGACTAACATAAGATTGTAACACTGTAAACTAGGGATGTAACGGTATTGTAAATACCGTCATACCGCAATATAAATTTTTTTCGATATTACCGAAGTCGCATGACTCGGTAAAACTATAGGTCTTCTGAGAAAATTTGCTCAGGCGAATGAAGCGAACGGGACGTAGCTGAAACTACATTTCCCATCAGCCCAGGCGTGGCCATAATCCTTTGCGGTCTGTTGTCGCTACTGATCCAGTAATGCGGAAATGGAGTGTGCTGCTAGTAGCGGAGATGAAAAAAAGATGGAAATGATCGAACCTAAAGCGGGTGTTGTCGCCGCGCGCGTGCTGAATAGCGGTGCTGTCGCGCGCGTTCTGATCAGCTGTGTTGTGGCGCGCGTATTGTAAAGCGCCGAGGGGGGGTTGAGCGCGCATATTCAAGAGAGGTGTTGTCGCGCGCCTACTGAAGGGCTGGACGGAGGTTGTGTCGCGTCGCGTCGCGGGGGCACTTTTGATCGTTTTGGAAGGGCATTTTCTATCCAAGACTAAAAAGGGCATGTGCACTGCACAGGTTGAGCCCTATGTGTGCACGTGCCTGCAAGTTGGGGAATACGACTAATACCAGTCATGGGGACTGCAGAAACACAGCACACTGTTCAGATTGATGCAGACATTGACTTGTACCGCAAAGAGACCTCTATCTCACTCATGGTTTGTCTTCTCAAGTGGGAGAAAGACAATGCACAACGTTACCCCACTGCTGTCAACCTGGGCCAAGTCATATCTCTCTTGTCCCAGAAACCTCAGTCCCAAATGAGAGGGTTTTTTTCTGTTGCAGGGGACATTGTAAATACCCAGAGATACCAGCTTTTACCAGATTATAATTATATGATAATTTTCCTTTAAACCCATCTCTATCTAAGTGAGTGAGTGATTAAATGTTGAATGTGGTGAGTTTTCAACAATACTAAATTAAAACTTTATTTTTTTACATGGTTTAATAATTTTTTGTTATTAAAATTGAAGTTAGTGTTTCAAAGCTTACAGATAGATGGCTAATTTGTATGTCATTGACACTTTTGGCACTTTTTTGGAGTATTTTCAAAAGTTTTTTTTTTCCTGTAAATGATTCAATAAATACCGTACCGTGACATTCATACCGAGGTATTACCGAACCGTGAAATTCTGATACCGTTACATCCCTACTGTAAACACATGTAAAGATATTTCGAGGAAAACGTTAAACTGCTCTAAAATATTGGCGTGTCTTTTTAGCAGCAAAAAATAACCTGAAACAATGTTCTCTTAACATAATTTTTTTGGTTATTTAAAAAAATAATTACATAATTACATAAATAATACAACTTTGGTTATTTAAAAATGAAAATATAGACTATAACAAATGCCATTATATATATATTTTTTTATTTAGTAAATGTATGTTTTTGTTTTTATTTAATAAATAATGTATTTTCTAATTAGGATAAATACATTTATATTCAGATTAACAAAAACTGAAGAGTGCCAGCCCGAGGGCTACCAGGAATTTGGAAAATTTGCGAGCCCTGCTGACTGAAAGTGACAGAAGCACTACAGGCCCGAAAAGGCATGAGAAAATGCCTATTCATGACCACCAGTTGAGCTGGCAAATTATAAGTTATCCAAGTGTGCGGTAGGGAGGGAAAACTCAAACTCCACATCATTACTGTCTATAGTGGTTTAGTGGTTTTAAAGAGACATGGGAGGACATGTGTCTTAGTGGTAGCCAATGAGATTCTCCCAGAAAAAGTGCACTTCCCTTTCCTCCAATCCTCAATCCTTGTTGTTTCACACATATTCAAGGCAACAGCGGGCCAATGTGGGCCCCAGTCACGCTTCCTCCAGGGCTTGATGCCAGCGAGCTAGTCATACAAACACCACAGCCTGCCGCAGAAGATCAGGGTGGCCCACATGGGAGGCAGCCGAGATGAAGGGGAGGATGGTTGTGGATAACGTGGATGAGCCTCACACACACACACACTCTAAATACAAATACACAGCACTGAAGCCTGTCAGGATGCATGCCAAGTTGGTATACTTTAATTACGGGGACGCCTGACCATGAAAGAGCTGGGGCGCTTGCATGTGCACTCCTCACAGGGAGATTACACTCTGTCGCATGGCTCTCCACAGCCAGGATTATTCCTCAATAATGGGCTGAGAGGGTCGAAGAAAGACAGGAGCTTGTGCACTGGGAGGAGGCTGTCATCCATTGAGAGCATAGAGGGACGTTGTGGTATCATGCATGGTAATCTTGCATCAATGAAGACATAATGAATATTGGCAAGGGGAGGTATACAGATGGAGCAATCCCTGGTTTTCCCCGTCTTTGTCCTTCCTTCTCAAATCTTTCCGACTTTGAGTTTATAGAAGGAATTTTAAATCACTCAGCTGAGCAGAAATTGCAATGAAAGACTGGTTTGCTTTAAAGATGTGGCCTCAGAATTCTCCGGCTTCCTTTTATGACAGACTTACAATTCTGTTGAAGCTGAACGTAAGTGTGTGCGTCCACTGCCTCTTCACCCCTCTGACTTTGAAACTCAAATGGAAAGGCTCACTCTTACACGCCAAGAGCTCCTAATTCAAGATTGGCGAGTGGCTAGCTAGCATGCATATGAGTCTGGGCGGCAGGTGTGTTGTGTGTGTAAGTGAGTGCATGAGTGTGTGTGGGTCCGTGTCAGAAAGCCTCTCCGTCCTGATTGCAGGGGCCTCTCGAGGGACTTGATGCCTACTTGATAATCACTATGTCTGGAAGTACTGAGGCCCCCACTAGCCCGTCTGAGGCCAGAATGGCCCCCTCTGCTTTACAGTGCAATGATTAGCATCTCAAGGGCTTCACGAGAAAACCAAGCCATGGAGGTCACAAGAGACTGAGGTCTTTGATATGATAAACTCAACTCGAAAGCATCTTGCAATTCAAGAGGCTCAGACCTGAAACTCAGAAACCTGACCCGATTTCATGAGAACTCAGGAACTTAGTGACTCCATATGTGACTTTGTTTGATTTGTATGAAAATATGATCGTCTAAACCTACAGTATGACTCAAAAGAAAAAAAATGAGAGATTAACCCTGATGTACTGTTGGGGATGTTTTCATTCACTCGGGTGATTTTGAGTCTTAATTTGGCCATAAACTGTTCAGTGTTTCAGGTAGCAGAATAATGTTTGGTGACAAATCTTATTTTGAGAAAATGCTTTGAATATATATAGAAATCAACAATACACTCTGGAAAAATCGACTGCCCTTTCGTTGTGTTCAGGATGAAAACATCCACTGAAATAAACTGCTGTAAAAATGCAGAAAAGATTAATATTTTTTCCGGGTTTTTTTATTTATTTATTTATTTTTTTGCATAAATTTTTTAATGAACTTCAGTCCTGATCAAAACTACTGAATTGCATAGAAAATTACAGGATTTTAATTCTTTAATTGCCAAATTCATAAATGATGTCACTGATTTGGTGAAAAAAATAAACACACAAAATGAAGTATTTTCGATATAAAAAGTAATTGTAGACTTGATTTTTTAAATCTTTTATCAAAGTTTTGGACATGAGAAACAACATTGCCTTTGATTCATTGTTTTTTAAAGTTTAAACCACCTAATTTACTATTGGTGATTGTTTTTGTCCCATTAACTTTCATTAAAACCACATTTTTTTTATTACAAAACCATGATACCATATAATTATGCCTTCTTGATTGTTGGTGGTTTTCCCTGTATCTTTAGTTGCTCCGTTAACCCTTTAGATAGGCCTGTGAAAAAAAAGTAGTCTTTGGATTTTATTTGGAGTAAAACAGGAAATTAAAATGTGTATGCGTGTTTGTGAGTGTGTAAGAGTGACCTTTGCGCTCGTACCTTGATGTGTCTGAGAAAATCTAAATATGCACCTCAGCTCTCAGAACTACATGGAGTAAATAAAAAAAAAAAGAATGTGTATTTATGCACAATCAAATGTTGTTATAATGGAAGTCAATGGGGCAAAAATAGTAAATCAGGAAGAAAAAAAATAAAATCTAATAAATGCATCAAGGCCAATGTTGTTATTAATCATTCACATGTCCAGGACTGTGATAAAAGGTTTAAAAAATCCAGTCCACAATTACTTTTTATATTGAAAAAACGTCATTTTGTGTTTTTTTCACTAAATGAATGACATAATTTATAAACTTGATAATTAAAGAGTTAAATCCTGTAATATTTCGAAACGTTTTGTAGTTTTGATCAGGAGTGAGGTTGATTTATGGGAAAAAAAATTGAAAAACATTTTTATCTGATGCATTTTTACAGCAGTTTGATTCAGTGGATGTTATCATTGCTAACATAACAAAAGGGCAGTAAACTTGCACAGTGCACAAGGGTTTAATGTGAATTATCAAAAACTAAAACTGCAATGACAAAATTTTGATGGGAGTTTTAGATTTTGTCAAACTGTAACACATCGTGATTTTTTGAACTTGCACATATTTATAGCATATTTATCCGCACACTATAAAACTCAAAAAGTTAAGGTTACTCAAACCATTTGAGGAAACCGATAGCAACGAACCATTTAAATTTACTAAATAATCCCAATGAGTACTGTGAACTTAATCCATTTGAGTAAATTAAGAAATTTGAGCACAGAAAACCCCAAAAAATGAAGAGAACTCAAACCAACTGAGTACTGTAAAACCCAACAGGTTTGCCTTAACTTATTGGGTTTTAAAATACTCAGTTGGTTTGAGTTTAACTTAAATCGTGTGAGGAAACTGATTGCTACAAACCATTCTTAACTCATTAACTTCAACACTGAGTTTAAAACTCTTATCAAATGGGTAGAATTAACGTTCAGTCAATTTTGAGTTAACTACACAGGTTTTAAAGTGTAGCTTGCAACAATGCAGCGAGTAATATGTTGAATTTATTTCAAAAGCGACTTGATGCTACAGGGTGGCTCTCCAAATCTAAAGTCAATATAACTTCAAAGAGCCTAATCTCATACCAGAAGCTACAGATTAACCACCGAGGGCCTTGTGACAGGATGGTGGCCACTTAAAAGAAGAATAAACCTGTGGAGACAGACTACTATTCATGATGTCGTGCCTGGCTGGCAGTCATGGGAAAGCCACTATCCGATGTCTCCTGATTCTTTTGTTTTTCTAAGGGTGGACAGATTTCCTCCTGTGGAAACGGTGGAGGGATAGAGACACTGTGTTCTTTTCTTGCCTTCAGGCATATATTCAGGGTCTATACAGTGTGATCTTATACAAATACGCGAGTGCGGTGCAGCGACATGATGAAAGGATTTCCGCTTCATTCTGCCAGAATGAAAAGAAATGCATCTATGTGCATATATACGCTTTAACGTTTCCATCTTTAGGTGCTGAACAAATAAAGAACTCAACTTCACAAAAGCTGGCAGATCATTGTTCTACTGCATAATCACTTGCAGCAGGTCTGTGGCGAATATAGCGGCCTTGTAGCATTAAGAAGTCATTATCTTTAAAGTTACAAGGAAGAACTTTCCTACCAAGTGTCATCTCCAAGACAGCGCTTGAAAGGAGGTCCCGGAGGGGCCAAACGTATCGCCTCTGATCATGAAACGTAACAAACAGGGGAGCGCATTAGAATTCTGGAGGGCTGGCAGGACACTTGCGTGAGGTGCTTCCATAAACAGAGAGAGAGTGAGACGGGAGAGATGGCAGACACCCCACATATGCAGATGAGATGCATGACACACTCAGTTTCCACAACAACGGAGCCCAAGGGAGAGCTGCCCTGGTGACAAAGGCTTTGGCAGCCAGAACACCAAGACCTCCTCGCAGACAGCGCTTCATCCAGTGATTCTGTGATCTGGGCTTTAAGAACTTGCCGGAATAAGCACACAGAATCTGCACTGACCGCAATTCGCCAGAAACAAATGTTCAAATAACAGCTGAATTGTTTTAATAAGATGCACTGTAAATGGATTTATGCATTTTTAAACATTCATATTACATTATAATACACCTCATAATCAGCTGCATGGTCTAATAAATATTTATAACCATGCAAAATATACATATGATATGTTGCATGGTTTAAGCTTTATGATTATATTGCATAAATAAAATGCATTCAATCACGTAATGCATTTAAATGTCATGTACTATAAGTTACACCTCAAGTTATACTCTTTCAAGATGGAAACATGAATAGGTAATCAAACAAATTATGTTTTATGCACAAATAAAGTATTCTTTATATCAAAATCAACATTAATATAATTATAACACATTAATAAAATGCTATATCATATATATATTTGAAGTAATCAATAATAAATATGAATAGGTAACACTTTGCAATATGTATAATTTAACATTTTAATAATGTGCAATTATCAATGAAGGTTAAAGTAGGGGATCCAAGAATTTGTTACTTGTAGTATAAATTACATTATTTACAGTAAGAAGAATATATGTTAAGGCCATTAAGTGTGGTATGGTACATTCTGAGTGGTACGGTACGATACAGTACAGTTTGGTACGCTTTTATGGCCATTTCCAAATAGTACCAAAAAGCAAAGCAAACCATACTGTACCACTTTTTGGGTACTAAAAGGCAGAGCTAGACGTGCATTTGAACGCTGTTGGTTTAAAGAGAAACGTCACTCGCACGTACACGAGCCAGGAGAATAAAAACAAAGGATCTGCCATTTTTAAATACACAGTCGAGACATTACATCACAATATTATACTATACATTATCTACTGCAGATCATTCTTGGCAACTACATTCAATTCAAATAGTGATCCGATTTAAAACAACAACTGCCATTGGGATAAATGAATTTTTAATAGCATTTCTTCGTGCTTTAGGAATTCTAAACCTGTGTCCTCATAGTAACAATTCAAATGCTGAGTGAAGGGGATGTGTATTATCTTTTAAAAATCGCAACTGCTGTTTTTTTCCATAAAGGAGTCAAATAAAATTTGCATTAAATGTTGTTTGTGATCAGTTATCTTATTTGCCTGACTGATAATTAGCGATAATTTCTTCTTCTGTTTAAGTGTTGTGCTACCAAACCATAAAACAATATTACATTTGAACTCAGAATTATTAGCCCCCTTTTACATTTTTTTTCTTTTTTAAATATTTCCCAAATTATGTTTAACAGAGAAAGGACATTTTCACAGTATGTCTGATAATATTTTTTTCTTCTGGAAAAAAGTCTTATTTGTTTTATTTTGGCTAGAATAAAAGCAGTTTAAAATTTTTTATGAACCATTTTAAGGTCAGCATTATTAGCCCCTTTAAGCTATTTTTTTTTTTTTGTCTGTCTACAGAACAAACCATTGTTATACAATAACTTGCCTACTTACCCTAACCTGTTTAGTTAACTTAATTAACCTAGTTAAGCCTTTAGATGTCACTTTAGGCTGTATAGAAGTGTCTTGAAAAATATCTAGTCAAATATTATTTACTGTCATCAAGGCAAAGAAAAAATAAATCAGTTTTTAGAAAGGAGTTATTAAAACCATTATGTTTAGAAATGTGTTGAAAAAAATCTTCTCTCCGTTAAACAGAAATTGGGGAAAAATAAACAGGAGGCTAATAATTCAGGGGTGCTAATAATTCAGCTCCAACTGTATATGTGAGGATACTTGCTATCAATGATCTATATGCCATGTTTAAAGTCTGTGTACTAACATTAAAACTTCTCAACTTGCAGAGGAGACAGAGGCGCTGACTTGCCTCCTTATAAACCGCCTCTACAGTACATTACTTTTAAAATTCAGTTTATTGTCAATAATTGTGCCTTAATACTTAAAATTTGAGACCTGCTCTACTACGTATATGTCCATTTAAGATGAATAAAATCAGCCGTGTCCAGTTGTTGTTTTACGAGGCTGTCTAAAAGCATGAGCGGTTTCACCTTCTAGCTCACGTGCACTCGCTCTATATTTGAAATAATGTTCTTCTTGAGCTGATGATAGTAATGTGCTTGTGATTATTAAAGTGCTTCTGACATCCGATCCTTTCAAAAACGGACGAACGTGAGAGTGAAGCTTGATTAAACAAAGGAGATGCTGGGAAAAAAAAAAACAAAGGGAGCAAATAATTGTTTCAGCAACCTAAAACATAAACAAACTGCCATGTTTAACTATTATCATTACATTTTAAACTATTAAGAACTCTGAATGACATAATTACTTTCTAACAAGAGGTTACATGTGCTGGTGAAGATTAAAGATGCAGATGAGAGGTTTGCACTGACTGTGGGCTATACGTTGCGTGTTGTTTTTGAACCAAAATAAGGACTAAATGTATGCCGAGTGTAGTTTTTCTGTAGTTTTTGACATATCTGAGACTGTAAGGGGCTGTGTGTGTTCTTATATGTATATATTTATTTATTTCACATAACTGCAGACGTTACAGTAGGCTATTTTGCATCATCGATGTGAAGTTATAATCAAATCATGTTCATAGAAAGGTAAATAACGAACATTTATGTTTTTTGTCCATCACCTGTCCAGCTCTATCCATTTGAGATCACATCTTCAGCGTGATTGATGGATGTTCAGCAAATGTTCTGGATGTACATCCCCTACAAGTGTGGCAAGCACATGAGGGCAATCTGCAGGGATGGCGAGTTCAGTATTAATGCGTGTGACTGACCACAGAGAGTGCCATGTCTGTTGTGACGAATGGACAGATGGCGCCAACAAGAGGAAGGGAAGAGAGCAGCTGCTTTGTCCCTTCGCTGCGGGTGGAGGACGAAGGCGTGCCCGCAGTTGTCAGACATCGGGGGAATGACGTCAGGGCCGGTCGCAGATGCCGTTGGCCGGGCAGCTGTCCTTCCCTGGCATCAGGTGAGGTTTGCACAGTTGCTCTGGACACAGCTGTGGTAAAAGCTGGCAAGCAGAATTCCAGGAATGTAGCTAGTCACATCCTCCGTTGGCATCTGGTAACTATTGGACACTCATACACACTGCTGGAGAGCACAAGCATCCGGCACACATCAGTGACCTACTGTTTCACTTGACAGTGTCCGTTGCTGGGGGATGGAGTGGTGTCTGCATGCTGGATATCCACAGCTGTCAAAGAAACACAGGCCACCTCGTCGCAGCATTAAACAAATGAGGCGGAAAATGAGAGAATACCCGACATTACGTTTACAAAGATGCAAAACGCATAAGCTGTTGGGAGGGTGTATAAACTTTTATGCCAACACAGCGTCCTTTACTTGTATGATGATCGCTCATTGGCATTTGTTTTTTCGCAGTAGCCCCGAACAGGTTTATATACAATCGCCATCCATTATAGGCTAATTTTAGACCCATTCATGGGTAGATTTTCCCTCCGGACTCTCCGTAGGTTAAGTGCTACTCAAGGGCACTTCTGAGCAAAGTCAGGACTTTCAAAATAAAAAAATAAAAAAAATCCTGCAGGCACCTGGTTGAAAGTGTGCTTTCCTCACAGATGTCCAATGAGCTTCATAGCCAGGGGCTCTTTCAATCAAAACCCATCTGCCAGCGCTTCAAATGGCCATGTAGAGCCAGGGTACACATACGTACACACCGCCTAGTGAGCTCTCTTGCTTTCATCTCCACAGATATGCAGCTGCCTTCTAAAGTACTAACTGCATTTTATACTCTATGTAACTCCACATGTAACACAAGCAGCACTAAATGAAACCTTACAACATGGGTATGGTCTTATCTGTGGACTGCAAGACAGGGGCATAACATGAAGGGGCAGAACTTGTAGTACGTTAGAGGTGTAACTTACCTACTTCAAAAAGACCTACTTCAAAACTATGCTGTTGGCAAGATGGTGCTGTACATCAGTTATTAACTTCTACACCTACTCTACACCTAAACAAAACAGTCACAGTTATTAACGTCTACATCTAAGACAACCCTAAACCCAACCATCATAGTTATTA
This sequence comes from Danio rerio, assembly GCF_052040795.2. NCBI lineage: Eukaryota > Metazoa > Chordata > Actinopteri > Cypriniformes > Danionidae > Danio > Danio rerio. The sequence continues at coordinate 37,515,589 of NC_141043.1, read as the reverse complement.
ACGTATACACCTTACCCAAACCTAAACCCAACCATCATAGTTAACATATACACCTTCCCTAAACCCAAACCCAACCATCATAGTTATTAATGTTTAAACCTTCCCCAAACCTAACCATAACAGTTATTAATGTCTACACATACCACAACCCAAACCCAACCATCATAGTTATTAACGTATACACCTTACCCAAACCTAAACCCAAACATCATAGGTATTAACGTATACACCTTGCCCAAACCTTAAGCCAAACATCATAGGTATTAACGTATACACCTTACCTAAACCTAAACCCAACCATCATAGTTATTAATGTTTAAACCTTCCCCAAACCTAACCATAACAGTTATTAATGTCTACACATACCCTAACCCAAACCCAACCATCATAGTTATTAACGTATACACCTCCCCAAACCTAAACCCAAACATCATAGGTATTAACGTATACACCTTGCCCAAACCTTAACCCAAACATCATAGGTATTAACATATACACCTTACCTAAACCTAAACCCAACCATCATAGGTATTAACGTATACACCTTGCCCAAACCTAAACCCAAACATCAAAGGTATTAACGTATACACCTTACCTAAACCTAAACCCAACCATCATAGTTATTAATGTTTAAACCTTACCCAAACCTAACCATAACAGTTATTAATGTCTACACATACCCTAACCCAAACCCAACCATCATAGTTATTAACGTATACACCTTACCCAAACCTAAATCCAAACATCATAGGTATTAACGTATACACCTTGCCCAAACCTAAACCAAAACATCATAGGTATTAACGTATACACCTTACCTAAACCTAAACCCAACCATCATAGTTATTAACATATACACCTTCCCTAAACCCAAACCCAACCATCATAGTTATTAATGTATAAACCTTCCCCAAACCTAACCATAACAGTTATTAATGTCTACACATACCCCAACCCAAACCCAACCATCAGAGTTATTAATGTCTACACCTAACCCAAACCTAAACCCAACCATCACAGTTATAAACGTGTTCATCTACCCTAAACCCAACCTTAAGTCATTAACGTCTACTCCTTTCCCAAACCTTAACTCAATCATCATAGTTATTAACGTCTATACCTACCACAACCCTAGACCCAACCATAATCGTTATTATTGTCTACACCAACCCCAAACCTAAACCCAACTATCATAGTTACAATACCCCAACCCTTAACCCAACCATCACAGTTATTATCGTCTACACCTTTCCCAACCCTAAACCCAACCATCACAGTTTTTAACATACAGCCGCAAGTTGCAGAGGGGGCGACGCTGAGTGGGCTAACTGTCAGGACAAAACAGATGAAGAAGTCATAAAGTTGCATGGTGGAGTTCCTATATTAATGAATAAAATTAGATATCATTAATTGGTTGTGAATGAATTTGGTAAAAACTCATAAAAACATTTGGTGAAAATGTTGTCTGTTAAGTATTTCCACCATCTTGTCTGGTTCAATATGATCTTGATAATTGGAAGTTACTCCTCCTCAACTTACTATAAGTTACGTCCCTTCATGTTATGTCCGTCTTGCAGTCGGCAGACTTGTCTTACACAGTTAAATGTAATATACACGTTCGCCTCACAGCAAGAAGATCGCTGGTTGGAGCCTTGGCTGAGTCAGTTGCCGTTTCTGTGTGGAGTTTGCATATTTCCCCCCTGTACACGTGGGTTTCCTCCGGGTACTCCTGTTTCCCCGACAAGTCAAAAGAAATTTGGTGTAGGTGAATTGGATATGCTAAAATTGATCATAGTGTATGAGTGTGTGTGTAAATGAGTGTGTATGGATGTTTTCCAATAATGGGTTGCAGCTGAAAGGACATTTGCTGCTTAAAAAATTTGCTGGTTAAGTAGGCTGTTCATTCCGCTGTGGAAACCCCAGATAAAGGGACTAAGCCGAAAAGAAAATGAATAAATGGTCAAATGTTAGCATATTGCCAAGCTAACAACACAATTGTTCCAGCATTAGCTAATAATTTTGTATTTTAAAGCATACAAATGCTCAGCACACACAAATGCCAATGGGAATGCCTAACATAAGCATGTTGCTATGCTAATAAAATAATTAATCCATCATTAGCATGTCGATAAGCTAATGACACAATAAGCATACAAATGCCTAGCACACAAAAATGAGAAGGTCTTATTTCATTCATTTATTCATTTTCTTGTCGGCTTAGTCCCTTTATTAATCCGGGGTCGCCACAGCAGAACGAACCGTAAACTTATCCAGCAAGGTTTTTACGCAGCGGATGCCCCTCCAGCCGCAACCCATCTCCGGGAAACATCCACACACACACATTCACACACACACACTAATACGCTAATATTTAGCCTACCCAATTCACCTGTACAGCACCCTGAGGTAACCCACACGAAGGCAGGGAGAACATGCAAACTCCACACAGAAACACCAACTGAGCCGAGGTTCGAACCAGCGACCTTCTTGCTGTGAGGCGACAGCACTACCTACTGCGCCACTGCCTCGCCCCGGTCTTATTTCAATTATACAAAAAAAAACATATCTTTCTCAATACTGAATGAAAACCCAAAAGTCAGAGGCATTTTTAAACTTGCATATCTGCTAAAAGGGAATCCTTGTAGATTTTAAGGAGTACACTTGAATATAAATAAATCAAAATTCAAGACATACCTGGAAAAGGTCACAAAACTACAATTTTAATATAACAGTGTTTTAAAATGTCATTCACGCAGGCAGCACACTCGATATTTTGGGGAACACAGACATCAAGGTGAATTATATCTATACAAAAAACTAAAATAATGTTTAATATTTTATAATTTAAATATGAAATACTACTAAAAATTATAAACATTTCACATTATTATTGTAACAATAATATAAATATAAATGACATAAACGATTATTAATTATTCATTTTGGGAAGCTTTCAGGATTTAGTATGGAATAAGGAAAAAAAGGCTGAAACAGGCAGAGTAACAAAATGATCAAGAGAATCTCACACTTGTGCCTGAACAAGAACAATGACTAGATACAGATGGAGACAGAAACACGGGCACGGTTCCAGCTATAAGAAAGAAGCTGGATGTGACATTTCTTGCGTCTGTGTGTGAGAAAGAATAAAATGAACAGCGATCCGCACTGGCACAGTTTCACCTTGACAATGAGAATGCTAGATGCTAAGAAAAGACAGCACAAAAGACAAATCACAATTATGACAAGCTACAGTCTGTCTTCCTCATAGGCTTAACGCTTCATAATGGCACTCGAAGCAACTGACCAAGCAACAAACTTCTCAAGATTCGTTCTGTTCTGAATAGCGCTCTCCTTAATCACTGCCACCAATCACGACTTCCGACATTCCTGCCGAGGACTACAAGATGTTGTCAATCATTAATCGCTCTCAATCAGGCAAGATTTCCACAAGGAGAAATCACTTCCTGCCGCGACAACGCAAACCCCCCACCCAATCCACAAGCCTTCCTTCTTGCTCATTGCTTCCAAATGTTATCTGTAATTACCATTCACTCGGCAAATTAGCTCAAATCAGATCATGCTTCTTAATTAAAGTGACATTTCAGCAGTGGAGGGGGTACACGTGTGGCTGCGCTAACATGCTAATTAGCCACGCTAACGTGCTAAATGATAAGTGACCTGTAGCCTTCCACCAGCATTTAGCGTCTCCAAGGGAGATCTTCTCACAAATCTGCGGAGGCGGTTAGGTGGACATTACATGAACGTGACTGACTGGTTATTCACAAGCCATTTAACTGATAGTCGCAAGAGGTTTGGAAAGACACATTAGCACTTGACCACATGGCTGTTAGCATATCAGCCATCATATATATAGCTCTTATACAGACAGCTGCAAACAAATAGACTCATCCAAAGCATATTTCAAACCTGCTTCACTAGCTGTTGTCTTCAATTTAGAGTATTGATGCTTGAGGTTTTTAGGGTTCAGGTGATGTCAAGGAGGCCACTATATTTATGCGCAGAGGATTTTATTATGGAGATTTTCACTTATGTTAACCTCAATAGTGGATTCTATCAAATCACTGACACTGACCTCCTGTGCACCCGTCCCGCAGGGGCCACATTTCTTAGCAGGGTCAGACAATTCATCTCATAAACACATACACGCGCATAAATCTCACTGCCTTCGGTGACTTGCTCTACAGAGCCAACATGTAAAATGAAGAACGCATAATCTAGTGCAAGTCTGAATATTGCATGATTGTATGAATATATTCAGCCATCCACCCAATCAATGCAGATATTCATCCTTCTGTCTGTCCATCATCAACATCCATCTATCTGCCATACATTTGAACCATCTGTCCACCCAATACATCATCCATCCATCCTAAATATCCATCCATCCATCTTCCATTTATCCATGCTAGATATTATCAATCTATCCTGGAAATACATAGATCTACCCTAAATGTCATTCCTTTATTCCTCCATCCATCCATCCTAAATATCCACAGTTCAATCCTAGATACACACACGTGTCCATGCAATTAGGGCTTGGTGATTAAATCGGTATCAAAATTTTTTGACCGAACAATTGTCAAAAAGTTTAGTATGAAGTTTTGTTATGAACTGCTATAGTTTTATTAAAATGTGGCTGCTAAGTGCGCTCCTTGGAAGCAATGCCAAAAAGCTTAGGGTGTAAGTTCGTCTTTTCCAATGGATGCGCGCGACTTGCACGACGCGCATATGTTGTGCAAGCGGCACACATGTGACATGTGATGCATTTTCCAGCTGCACCTAGTTGAAAACTTCTGAACTTTTCCTGAATGCAGCAAGCGCACCGCCATTCATGTAAGTAGAACTAACCTTTCTGCTTCATACTTTGTATGGAATATACACAGTTCAGTAACAACGGCAGACTAATTACCTCAAACAAACACAACACACCCAAACACTGCAGCACTTTTTACTTTTCTCAATAAACTTGCATCAGAGCTGCAGCAATGGTTTGTTCATTAGTCACCCTCTGAGTAAATGCTTGATGGTCGCGTAGTTACGAGAGACGTGCTGTAAATGGTCAAGGAATCTGCGCGCACGTGATTGTCATTTCAGGTCAGAATAACAACACACGCAAAAATGAGATTGTAAATAAAAAAGGATTTAAGGATGTCACTCGAGAGGCTTTTTGGTTTCTTTTCTTGTGCATCCCAGCCATTAGCTTCTGATCTGAAAGATTTTTTTTAGCAAGGGGGTAATAAGGTAATTCTATTTCACAATTTATAATATTGCATTATGTATTCGAATAATGATGTTTAGCTCTTTTACTTGACAGATCAGATTTGATCATCAGAATTTGTGTACTTGACAGAGTTTGAGGTTTACTATATCATTATCCCACCTTAAAATTTGCTTTGATTGTTCAGCGTTTACACTTTACCATTGCACATACTTTGCAACATTTTATTTTTTCAAGTTTAAGAATCTCTTTATAACTTACAGTATGTTTATTTGATTATAAAAAGATTAGATATTTTGTTTAAATATTTTTGTTTTGACTATTTAAATCAGGGGTCTCAAACTCGCGGCCCGCGGGCCATTTGCGCCCCTTAGTGCAATATTTTGTGGCCCGCGCCGACCGCTGTACTCTGACAGAATAAGCGGAGCGGGGAGAGAGAGCGCTCCCCGCTCCGCTGATTCTATCCGTACACAGCACGCTTGTCACTCAATGCGCGTTGTCGCGCGTGTTCAGATCAGCTGTGTTGTTGCGCGCGTACTCAAGAGCGGTGTTATCGCGCGCCTACTAAAGGGCGGGACCGAGGGTGTGTCGCGTCGTGGGTGCACTTTTGATCATTCTGGAAGGGCACTTTCTATGCAAGACTAAAAAGGGGATGTGCTCTGCACAGGTTGAGCCCTATGTGTGCACGTGCCTGCCCTGCATCTTATATATATTGATATTATAGGTAGATACAGACTGGTACAGACTGATGTGACTGGAGTGGGGTGGGGGTGTTTTATTTATACATATATACGCCTTTTTTTTAGGTGAGGGAATGGAAGTTTTGAGTGAGTTCCCCCACTTTTTTCCCTAGGACTTCAATAAGTCAAAGTACAGGTCTAGACTTAATGATGATCATCTTCAAGCCATACTGAGGGTCTCAACTGCTTCCGCTCTAAAGCCAAATGTGGTTCAGATTTGTGAGAAGAAGCGCTGTCAAGTCTCTGGCAGCAAGAAGTAGGCAAAAGATGCCATGTTCAGAAGAACTGTTCATAATCTTCACTCAATGTTCTATTAATGTTCAGGACACTTCATGTTCAGAAGAAATAATTAAAACTGTTAATAATGACATTTGAGGACTTTTTTTTGTGAAATCCCTTATGCGGCCCAGCCTCACCCAGACTTTGCCTCCTGCGGCCCCCAGGTAAATTGAGTTTGAGACCCCTGATTTAAATTATTTGCCTTAGTAATGTTGGTAAATTAAAATAAAGTGGTTAAATAAATAAAAAATCCTAATATTCCTAAATGTATTGTTAAAAAATTGTCAATAATTATCCATATCGAATGATATGAAACATGATATCATGATCATTTCGTTGCATTATTGCCCAGCCCTACAAGTAACCATCATAGACATACAATCGAAACATTTAGTCATCCACTCTGAATAGATATCATATTCCCATCCATATATTCATCCTAGAGGCCGGTATAAGTTTCTGCTGGTATGATGGATAAAAATATCATGTTTTCATGTTATTGTGTTCAAATTGTGATTGTGTAAAATAATTTATTTTTAAATGTCTTTAAAAACAACATCTTTTTTCCTCATTTAACACAATATATTACATTTTAGGAAATATTTATACTTTTTGGAACAGTAAACATGTCAGGCTATCTAATTAAAATAAACAAGTGACTTCTACTATCTTCATTAGCTTCGAAAACACTGATTTTCTTACAACACATTAAAAAAATCCCTTACATAAACCTTAGAAATGGTAAAACAAATTATTTTAGCGGTTTTAATACCGTGACTTTTCCAAACCGCTGTAAACCTTGAAATCAAGTTATCATTCCATGCCTAATCCTAGATAGCTATCCATCTACAGTAGCTATACATGTTGTCATGCATATCCATTTAAAGTGAAGTGTTTCCAAGTTTTTGTAGATGGTGAGTCAGAAACCTTTTAATAGACCTGCCACTATAATTGTTTACTATTTTACCATTCAACATTGGTAAATGACACTCGATGAGTCAAAATAATGATGAAAAAAACTTGAAAAACACCACAACTTCTACAAACAATCATCCATGCTGCAGTCTAACAGATAGTCATAGGTCTTTGCTTCACAAACATTACCACACACACATACACTTGCCCAGCTGTCTGCAGCCTCTAAGATTTAGGCCCCTGATTATATATTCATACAGATGAATCAATAAGGCCTCGCAGCAACTGAAAGACTAGAGGAATTACAATGAGCCCACGTCAATAGACTACAGCTTTACATTTCATTAGGGCCAGACCCACACTTTAGCGCTAAATGAATAGCAATAAAACAGCACCGCCGGCACCAACACACATCCAAGATCCAGAGATGGTCCATCTCATACAGCTTGCCCCTTGAGAGCTCAGACATATTTGGCAAAGGAATTAGATTGGCTGTGGTGGACGAGAAGAGGATGCACAGGATTTGTACTCAATTAAAATACCATCAACATATGCACCTTTCTAGCTTTCACCTTATTAGGAACCTGGACACACACAGTGTATTTGCACAGAGGCTATTGATTTTTATCTAATGACACAGACAGTGCTGTCCAGCTCAGGGCAACAGGAAGAGCAAGGCGGAGGAGAAATGTGATTCCGATCATGGGATATCATCCGGCATCCGCTGATCTCCCCTCACCACCCTCCCCGCATGCAACCTATATCCAAGGCAGTGGTTCAGACATCACGCTGGGGTCATATACAAGGACTGAGACAGGATTACTGCATAACTCAGCACATGCTCACTTGAGTAGAACTGTTTGTGCATATGCCAAATGTACTCTTTACTTTAATAGAATTACTGCTAATGGCATCATAGTACTTTTCAAGCAAACATCACTTCCATCTGACATCCAATCGCCCAAAACGCACATAATTGCAAATGAGGCATTCAACTAACCTTCTTCATCCTGCCACTACGGGTGCCAGTGAAGGCTACGGTCTGTCCACGATAGTCATACGCTGCCACTGAAGTCATCCCATCATCTTTGTCCAAGAATAAAGGAATTCCCTCAATAGTAGTGGTGCCCCCTAGAGGCTGGTTGAAGTCCTGGCCGCAAAAGTTGTCATCTATCTGCAGAGGCTGTGGAGAGAGATAAGAAAAAGGCAGAGTTATTAGAGTAGTTAGGGAGTGGGAGTTAATGCGATGGCAGCCGATATGGCATTTTCACTAGTCTTAATCTTCTGCAATACCAATCCATTGCTCAATATTCCTTTGGGTCATTAAAGGCCATATACTGTATTTTCTGTGCTAATGAATCAGCCAGAGGCCCACACTCGTACTGATATATCGCAGGATGAGTCCCTGTGCTTGTGCTGCTAGAAGAGCGGTCGGAAAATATAGAGGACCTAAGGGAAAATCATTCTCAGCTCTTTACTCCTTTGTACAGAAAACTGCTAGCACTAATATGGCTAGCACCAAATGTCACACACAATACCTTGCAATGCCTTATGCACAAACGATTGCTAATCGTCCCACACAAAGATGACTGCACAATGCACAAAGTGTCCCGGGAGACGTCCTCCATACTCTGGACGACAGACTGGGCTCATTAGCGGAGACAAAAGTGGCCATGACCCCCACCGCCCTGCATTGCTGCCCAACGGTGCCCCTCATCCTTCACCCAGCAAGGGGTGCCACTGCTGCCAAGGATGACCCGTTCCAAGCAGCAGTAAGGATATTCAGGCTTGCAAACACTGTAGCGGACCAGTGCTGTGCCCTACAACACAAGAGAGCACGTCCTTCCCTCTGTCCCTGGGGGACACCGGGATTTGCTCTGGAAATAGAATGAACAGAAGGGGATTGGACAAACAGACCAAGTTCATACCTAAGGTTAGAGACTGTCTGGGTTACACGGACCATCGTGCCCCTACTGTAATTACAGTCGGCACTCAGGTACACGCAGGCTTAATCTCCAGAGAGAAATCGTTTGTTACTCACCGCTCACTGTTATTGCCGCTAGGTGTTATTCTCAGTTAGATGAGGAAACATTATGTTGGCAGAGTTAATGACGCTGGTAATGGCGGTTAATGCAAGCCAACCAATGATGCTGGAAATACCACTTGCGTTAGCAAAGCTTGAAAACTGCTGGCAAAGACAAGGTTGTGGGGACAAACTACAACTTATTGCCTCCACAGAGTGGTAAAACTGAACCTGGATAAAAGCTTAAATTTTGAGTTAAAGAACTGGGAATGACAGTAAGGAGAATTTTCTAAATCATATCTATCCGTGTTGTTCTATCTATCCATGTTCTTCACAGGGAGCCAGATCAGTCTAAAAAATAATACATTTATATTAATTCATTCATTCATTCATTTTCTTGTCGGCTTAGTCCCTTTATTAATCCAGGGTTGCCACAGCGGAATGAACTGCCAACTTATCCAGCAAGTTTTTTACGCAGCGGATGCCCTTCCAGCTGCAACCCATCTCTGGGAACCATCCACACAGACATTCACAAACACACTCATGCACTACGGACAATTTAGCCTACCCAATTGACCTGTACCACATGTCTTTGGACTGTGGGGGAAACCGGAGCACCCGAAGGAAACCCACGCAAAGGCAGGGAGAACATACAAACTCCCTACATTTATATTTCACAAATATTTTTTTCATACATCCACAACACACTTCAAATTTTAAAAACATAACTCAAAAATAAACTAATTTAATTTGTAAATTTAAAACAAGATTCTTAAATACACAAATCCAATTCGTAAATTCAAAACATGATTCAGAAATACACAAATCCATCTCGTAAAATTAATACACGATTCCTAATACACAAATCCAATTCATACATTTAAAACACGATTCAAAAGCACACAAATCTAATTTATTTGGCCAAAATATTTCTGCTTTTTCCTTTATTAATCTGGGTCGCCTCAGCGGAACGAACCGCTAACATATCTAGCATATGTTTTACGCAGCGGATGCCCTTGCAGCAGCAACCCATTACTGGGAAACATCCATTCACACACACATACACTACAGACAATTTAGCTTACCCAATTCCCTATTTTGTATTTGTGCAGGAAACCGAAGCACCCGGAGGAAATCCAAGCAAACACAGGGAGAACATGCAAACTCCACACAGAAATGCCAATTGTCCCAGCCGGGGCTGAAACCAGTGAACTTGCTGTGAGGTATTTGTGCAACACCATTCCACCACTATTTTATCTAGCTGTCTGTCTGTCTTTCAATAGCTAGGCACCCATCTATCTACAGTACCTACTTATCCATCCATCCATTAATCCATTCTATAGTGATTCCTCACTTTTTTGTTACCTCAGTTACATTCAAGATAGTCTTAATGCTCTAAATTAATTTAGTTGACTTAATTAACACAATGCAATTTACTGTAACACAACGCAGGTTTATCACCAAACAAGCTAAATAAAACACAGTGTCAAGTTAGAAATGCTGAAAAGTGTTGCCCTTACTTCCTGTTTAGCATACTATTTGAGAACCTTGGAAATAACAGAGCAGCCATCCACAGCCAGTGACCGATCTGTATCTATCAGAAGTTCTCCAGTATGCTTCTTGCAGATTTTTCTTCTCCCTAAACTCAAATTACAACCTCGTTTTGCCGAAACATAGAGAGAATGATGACTAAACAAGGCCGCAAGGTGGACTAGCTACACGAGGGAGGAATGTATCCGGTACAGAATATTTTTGGTGGGAGGGAAAGGGAGGAGATGGGTATCCTGACCCAAAAAGGAATCTCTTTCCTCCCATAAATATCTAGATTCGGAGCAGGGTGTTAAGAGACATGTGCATGTTAACAAGTCAAAGACAGACACCATGCAACCGCAGCTTCTTAGGCTGGGCTGAGACTGTCATCTTCAATATCTACGGAACGTGAGGGAGATGACAGCTGAGATAGAAAGGGGTCGAAATGCCTCTGACAGGCTGGACAGAAAGGAGATTCTTCAGAATCCAGTCAGAGAGTATGAACCTCAAAAACTTCAAATGAAGCCATCTGTACTGCTGCCAATGATGATCAAATTGACCTTACATGATAAATCACAGCGCATTTGCACATTTTCCCTCAGCAACTGTTCACAACAATCAAAATGACTAAGTTTTAAATGCATTATTTATAAGATTTGGAATTTATGATGACATTTCAAAGAGATTCTGTCATTTACTTGCGGTGTTCCAAACCTGTACAGCTTATTTCTCTAGAAAAACAAAACATGATTTTTCTTTGAAGAATTTCCTTGCCTCACTGAATGAGGACTGGGGCTGTCAAGAACCCCATATGTATCATAAAAAAAAATTCATATAACTTGTGTATTATTCTGCAAGTCTGCTGAAGACATGTACTGCTTTTTATGATGAACAGATAGAAATTATTGATGGTAACTGATAAAAATCCATTGCAGTAAAAAGAATCCAACAAATTGATTGCTTAGTCAGTGGTTTAAATTTTCCTATTAAAAGATTTAGACTGGTTGTGTGGACAAGTACTAACTACCCTGTTACTAATCAAAACATCAGCTATTTTTTGACTTGACTTCAGAAGATGATAATGACACGCAATAAACGCGTGGTGGTGTTTGAAGCTTCGAAACATGGAGCACAGATGCTCTTGACTATTCTGGAGGTAATTAATAATATAATAACACTAATACTGAAACGGTTGAGGCGTTTTAGAATGACCAAAACAGCATTTTAGCCTACTGGTTTGTCCATTCACACACATTTTTATTATCACTTGATCTCTTATAACAAAATCACATGACTTTTTTTATGCGTATACTGGAATTTGTTTGGTAAAAGTATTTTCATTGTAGTTCATGCACATCTTTTCTTATCAAATAAAAAGCTTAACCAGTTATGCGCATTATTTTTTAAAGCGTTTTTTCAAAACTTATGCGATGAAAACATAGCTACTGTCAAATTAGTTCATTAGACCCATTTTGGAGTTTGGCAGCATCGATTTGGAACAACACGTAAAAAAAGTAAATATCAACAGAATGTTTGGTTTTAGGCGAACTCTCCATTTTAAGCTGCGGTAAATCTGTCTTCAGCCTAAAAATACCCCTCAACAGCACAGAAGGTTTAGGACAAGGAAGCTGTTGTGTAAATGTATTACCTAATAAAAAACAAGGCCCTTTTATGTGAAGCAAAGATATTACCCACAATTCTGAGTAATGCCTGGGTCATTCGGCTTTGATGACTAAGCAAAAACCTCCAAGTGTCCTGATTTTAAGTGACCCAATGCGGACCGTTTGAAAAGAAACACACACACACACACACACACACACACACACACACACACACACACACACACACACACACACACACACACACACACACACACACACACACACACACACACACACACACACACACACACACACACACACTTGTATATATAGTTTGCGAGTACTCCCCATAGGTGTTCTGCATTTAAAACTGTACAAACTGTATTTATATGGCTTTACCCTACCCCTGAACCTCACCATCACAGGAAACCTGTGGCAAATTTTGAAAGTCAAAAGACCTACTTAAGTATTTTAAAGTTTTTTTAATCACAAGGACATAAGACTTATCCTCATAAAGCACCATAATGTAACACCTGGGTCACACCCATGCTTTTATGCATTTTTTGTTGTTCTTATTTTATACAGTCCTAATAAACCACATAAGCGCAAGCACACACACATACACCCCTGAGAAAACGTCTGTAATCCCAACGCCTTATCGTTTACACCATCTGATCGATCCCACAGCAGACATGATCCAGCTCTCTCCTCTATCAGTCCATCTCTTTCTGTTCCTGCCTCTCTCTCTATTCGTCCATTGATAGCTTTAGGAATCGATAAGGGAGGCTGGGTTTGACAGAGGGGGACGTGACAGACAGACGCGTCCCAAAGGGTTAATCTAGCAGCCTGTTTTAGAGACGCCGCAGGCCTAATTCAGACAGACACCTGATAGAGCAGGTGTTTTGGGAAAACATACACTGGAGAGGTACAATGTTCGGTCCTGTTTTAGAGAGCTAAAAACAGTTGGGTTATAAATGAGGGTGACATATGCATTTAGGACTAAACTACAGCAAATGGCTTCATTTTAAATTCATTTGAAATTCAATTGATAAATCCGTTTTTTTTTTTTGTTTTTTTTTTTAGTATACATGTAAATATGTTAGTGCTGGGCAATAATTATTTGTGATTTATTACATCCAAAATAAAGGTTTAATTTTGTTTATATGTTTGTGTATTTTTTTGATTACCATGCAAACTGTATACAAATACTTTTTTTCCTTTATTTTTATGCCAAGTACAGATGTCATTATTTATACAGAGATTTTTATATACAATGCATCCAGAAAGTATTCATAACGCTTTACTTTTAAAACATTTTTTTTTATGTTAAAGCCTAATTCTAAAATGGATTAAATTCATTTATTTCCTTTAGATTCTACGCACAATACCCCATAATGCCAAAGTAAAAAAAATTGAATACTTTATTATAAATAGAAAACCTGAAAAATCACATGTACATAAGTATTTACAGCCTTTGGTCAATACTTTGTTGATGCACCTTTGGCAGCAATTACAGCCTCAAGTGTTTTTGAATTTGATGCCACATGCTAAGCACACATGTCTTTGGGAATTTTTGCCCATTCCTCTTTTCAGTACCTCTAAAGCTCTATCAGGTTGGATGGGAAGCGACGGTGTACAGCCATTTTCAGATCACTCCAGAGATGTTAAATTGGATTTAGATCTGGGCTCTGGCTTCGCCACTCAAAGACATTCACCGAGTTGTTGTGAAGACACTGATGTTTTGGCGGTGTGCTTTGGGTCATTGTCCTCTCCATCATGATGGAGGCCACTGTGCTCATTGAAACATTCAAAGCAGCAGAACTTTTCTGTAACCTTCCCCAGCCTTGTGCCTCGAGACAATCCTATCTCTGAGGTCTACAGACAATCCCTTTGTCCTCATGCTTGGTTTGTGCTTTGACATGCACTGTCAACCCTGGGACCTTATATAGACAGGTGTATGCCTTTTTAAATCATGTCCAATCAACTGAATTTACCACAGGTGAACTCCAATTAAGCTGCTGAAACACCTCAAGAATGTTCAGTGGAAACAGAATGTATCTGAGCTCAATTTAGAGCCTCAAGGCAAAGGCTGAGAATACTGATGTACATATGATTTTTCAGGTATTTTATTATTAATAAATTTACAACACTTTCAAAAAAATCTGTTTTCACATTTTTATTACGGGGTATTGTGTGTAGAATTTTGAGGATATAAATGAATTTAATCGATTTTGGAATAAGGCTGTAACAAAGTAATATGGAAAAAGAGAAGCGCTATACTTTCTGTATGCATTATATGACCAAACAACTAAAGTACACATCATATATACTAAATAATTTATGTATTCCTAATGAAAATGATTCTATTTAAATATTTATGCCATACTGTCAATATTAAAACATTAAATTGTACTGTTTTGAATTTATAAAACCTTCAAATAAAAACTTATTTATATTTTTCATAGTCTATTAAAAAAGTCTAATTAATTAATATGTATTTATTAAATAGAATCATCATCAACAAATATGAACTGTTATGCTATTGCACAGCATTTCCCAAAAACAGAACAGACAAAGGACAAGAACAGAACATATTCAGTCTTTCTCTCTGCTTACCATCTACAGAGCTGCTCATTTGTGTCCAACATCAATCTTATTTGTCTGCACTCAGGTATGTACCAATGTGGGTGGCCATGTGAGTGTGTTTATTTTCCACAAATGCATGTGCACGACTATCCTTAAATGTGTTTGTGTTGATGCATGTGTGTGAGGCGCGCTTGTCCTCAAATGTGTTTGTAGACGGTGGAACACATAAATGAAGATAAAGAGAGGCTGCCAAAATCTTTGGACGCCGGGCCTCAGAGAAAGATGAGTGGAGCGATGGCAGGCTGCCAGCCTCCTGTTTTGATTGGTGACGGTGGAAATGCAGCGGCTCAGACGTTTGCCCTTTGTTTCCTCCAAACAGCCAATGGAGGCTCTCTAATTGGGTCTTAATGGTGCTCGCGCTGAAGTGAGCCAGAATGCAGGCGCTCTCTCTGGCATTAACAGCATTAGACAGGAGCACATCACAGATTCCCAAAGCATCTGAGGATTTTCTAAAAATACACGTCATATTAGCATGGCTATCGGGAACCATTGTTTAGCTTTATATAATGGCGTTATTTACAAAGCTGATTCCAGAGTGCAATCCTATTGACCCTCATTCTGAAGTCCTTTAGTTGGACTTAATGTCTTTATGTAGGTTGGCTGTGCTATCTTTTGATTGAGGAACAGTGTTATGATGATCCTGGATGCTGGAAGTACAAGGGTTAGATTGTTAAAAGTACCGTTAAGTGCTTTGAAATATCCATTTTTTTCGATGTTTGACGTAATCTCAACTGAAACATAATGAGTGAGCGGGACATAGAGTAGCTCCTCCCCTTAAAAAAACAGCCAATAGTGGTTTGCTTTATCACCACTCTGCCAATGAGAGCGATTGAGCTCAAGTGTATCAAATGAAAAGCAAATGAAAAGCATCTTGAAGGGGGTATGTCAGATCCTAGAAAGCATTTGATTGGTTATGATGTGATGAGAAACACTAGTGTGAGGTGACTTGAATAAAACCATTGGTCCATCTAGGCGGAAACTACAAGCCAAACTTAAATGTTTATATTAGTTTTTTATCTTCTAAATGCAAATGTTGTCACTGTGTTGGGACACACTAGTTTAGAGATTTGCTAAAAATGAATAATACTGATGCTAACATCTAAAAAAAAAAACTTTATTTTAATTTCATGAGACCTTTAATGTTCTTTCTGATAAAATGAATAGTGATCGCTTGTTGACACAAGTTGTACATTGGTTTTTAGGAGATTTATTTGATCTATTCAAGTGTATAAATGCACTGGCGAGTTATGTTTGCATCCACCAGGACATTATAAACAGTATGGAAGGATTTTGAAAGGTTTGAATAATAAAAAATTATAAAACGTGTGTTTACACATAGCATATTGATTTAAGTTGCTTCTGATGTTGCTCACCAAAGCTGCTTGATTGAGCTAATTAAAAATATACAGGAAAATGCTCAAATTAATTAGTTTAAAATAGTTTTCTGTATTAATTTATTTCATTTGTTTCAGTAATGACAGTAATATTTTAAAATGACAGGTTAAATTGATTTTTCTTTTTTTATTTGAATTTATTTTCAAATTAATACTATTCATATAAAAGCAAATCCAATTTGAATATTTTTGTAAAAAAGTTTCAAAGTAACTTTTTACATTACAATATATTTGACTGCATTTGTGTTTATGGAATGATTAAAATACATTTTCCACATCATTACACAAAATATATTTCATGATAGTTCCCAGTAGTTGTGTTAATACAACACTAATATTTTTGTGAAAACTGTCATACACTTATCAATATTCTACGATAAATAGCAAGTTATTTATTTGAAACAGATTCAGTTAAACATTAGTGAAAAAATTAACAAAAATCCATCAAAAAATTATGGATGATCATTTTCAGAAATGCTTCCAGTTTCTGTATACAGAAGCATCTTCCTGAATTCCTGTAAATATTTACACACAAACACACTTCACAAGTGACAAACTAGTAGCCGTTTCTCAATACCAAGTATGCAGTTTACTTTATTATAGTTGATTTAAGGGTGGGATTAAAGCATTCTTTCATTTTTCTTCAGCTTAGTCCCTTATTCATCAGGGGTCACCACAGCGGAATGAACCGTCAGCTTATCCAGGATATGTTTTACACAGTGGATGCCCTTTCAGCTGCATCACAGTATTGGGAAACATCCAAACACACTTGTTCACACACATGCACTACGGCCAATTTAGTTTATTCAGTTCACCTATACCGCATGTCTTTGGACTGTGGGGGGAACCAGGGCACCCAGAGGAAGCCCACGCAAACACAGGGAGAACATGCAAACTCCACACAGAAACGCCAACTGACCCAGCTGAGGCTCGAACCAGCGACCTTCTTGCTGTGAGGCGACAGCACTACATAGTATAAGCACTACATTTTATAATTATGAATAGTGGTATTCTGATGTCATCATTTTACTGTGAATTAAACAAAACAGGACATATTGAAAGTCTGTTCAAGTCCACCATAATGACTACAAAATTTAGCATTTTAAGCAACATTAGACCTACAGTACACATAAGCCTAATATTATTATTGTTGTTTTACCATATCGTCACTTTAGTATCATAAGGTTCTATCTGACACTTTTGTCAAAATTGAGTTGTTGACATATTCTTATTAAATGACCACTTTTGTTTACATTTTCAGACTTAAAAAAACTTTGCAAATAAAGTTAAATATCTTAAAATATTTGCAAAAACTTTGCAAAAAAAGCTAAATATCTTAAAATCATTCAAAACGCAGATAGAACCTTATAATTTCGAGGTGACGTTGAACCTTATAATTTCGATGTTTGAGAATTAACAATAATAATAGCCTACTCATATTAACCTTTATTTTAAATCTAAAGAATCGTGTGAAAGAACCGTGATCTTGATTTTGAGCAAAAAAAAATTTGTGATTCACATTTTAGCCAGAATCGTGCAGCCCTAATCTGAACTGCATTGTATTGACATGTATCTCTCAGTGGAAACGAGGCATAAGTCGTTCAGGAGTCACACGTCTATTTCTGCAGACAGATGTAAAACCAAACGCTCATTTGTACAGTGCCTCATTGACCTGCAGTGCTCTCCTGTTGTTTAGCTCTTGTAGCTCATGGCATGACTGTAAGGCTGGGCTATTTATCAGTCTACTATTTCACCTTTAATCACCCTCTGGACTCTCTCTCTCGCTCTCCTTTCCTCTTTCACTTCATCCCAGCGTCTGGCACTAAAAAAGGGCACTGGTGGTCTTTATTGTTTGGCTGTATACGTCTGCATGGACTGTCGTAGAGCGCGAGCAGGTGTTCACCGCATGGAGGCTCTGGAAAGTATGAGTGGAAAACTGTGCAGATCTGCTGATTACGAGTTTCAGGTGGAAATTAAAATACCCGTCAAAATGATGACATTAAAACAGAGACTTGCAGAGTCAAGAGAGAGTGGAAAACTCATCGAACAAGAGTCAGATTTGTTCATAAAAGAGTTAATTCCTTAGTAAAAAGTAATGTTAAACTGAATTTGACTATTTTATATTATATATATATTTTTTTTTTGCACATCCTACGCGTGGATGCATAGCCCTCGCTATGGCCGTCAGCATCACTGACGCGCACCTTTCAAATTTACTGCACATCGAAATAACACATAGCACACGTTCTGTGATTGGTTGGCTTGGTAGTGCTGATGAGTGTGGGCGGAGATGAGAGCAACGTGAACCCTATGCAGCAAGTGTTTACAAGTGTGGAGTCCCATGAAGGAGCTCTGGATTGAGACTGTTGTTTTGGGTTTACCTTATGAATAAAGCTGTTGCACATTCGTCGATTCCAGCCTCAAAATGAGCGAGTTTGAACCACTTGTTCATTAAGGTAGCATTCAGAAAAAACAAAACACCAGAGAAGAAACTCGAAACAGGGGAACATAAACACCTACTGCCAGCTAGTGTTTCGGAAGTGTTATTGCAGAGCAACAGAAACAGCATGCAGAAGTATAAATGCTCGGCTACGTGCATTGCATGCGCCATGGGTCACGCTGATTACTTGACGCAGAGGTATAGACAAGCCTTAGTCACTTTATTCATCCGGGGTCGCCACAGTGGAATGAATTGCCAACTTATAAATATAAAACAGAGTGAATGAGTCATAAGTTAAATCTGCCATTATGTACTAGATGTGCTAATATTTAATAATATTGTGATAACTAACATGCAGGTTATTGTCATCGTGGGTATTTGTGTGTGTGTGTGTGTGTGTGTGTGTGTGCGTGTGTGTGTGTGTATACATGCATAATTTACACCAAATGTCTTCATCGTCAAATGCTTGAAGACTTAATAGCCTGTTTATTTTCAAACATACATTTCACATGTTATTCTGGCTTATGACATGCCCAGGATATCAACTGATAATGACTACAGACCTATTTACAATAAACAATTTACAATAAAGCATGATTTATTAACATTAGTTTATTGAATTGACAGCAAAAACAACATAGCTAACCTTAGTTATTGTTAATAACTTTTTGAAATCAAAAAGGGAAAGTATTTTATTGAATAAGAGTTAATAACTAATACAAGTTCAGAATTTTTTTATTAAACTTTAACTTTTGTAACAAAATGTAAAATTTCCTGCTGTAAATGTGTTTACTCTAATATTTTTTATACAATAAAACAATACACAAAAATATGTAGAGTTATTTTTTGTTATTACATTATGTTTGTTAATGTAAACCATTTTTAGGAGCTTGTGTCAACATTGTGATGAACACTTCAACAATTATCGCAGCAAGGAAATTTCATACCATATGCCTACTACGGATATTTGAGCACAAATTCTGACAATGTGCTCGAGGATTTCAATTCCCTTCTACAGACTGCTCAAAGCAAAATTCTGGATGTGCTGCAAGATCTGATATTACATCCCATGTGAATATGTTTGGCAAATTCAGAATCTAGTTCTTTCCCAAAAAAAACAATACTTGTAGAAGTCTGGCAACTTTTAAATAAGTTTGTTTTAAACTTTTAACAACCTGTACTGACCACAATTTCAGAAAAAAAAAATCAGCAGAACAGCAACCAAATAGGACTGGAAGTGGAGATTTTAGCAATTCTGGCAGCATTCAGTGTGTAGTACTGGCACACATTGTAATGTCTGGAGAATAAAGCCAGTTTTGCTTTTTTGTTCAAAAACCGAATGCAAAAAGGCATAAACTTATTATAGCCATTTTGATTAAAGTAATTTTATTTTATTTTTATTTTTATTTTTTTGGTCAAGCTTCACAATAAGGATTCATTCGAAAATGTGAATTATTGTATTTACAAACATGAACTAATATTGATCACAACTTGTACAGCATTTATTAATCATAGTCCAGCTTTTACTAATGCATTATTAAAATCCAAATTCATGCCTGTTAACATTAGTTAATGCACTGAGGTAACAAACTAACAGTAAATTACTTTATTTACATGAACTAATGTTGATAAAATTAAATAAATACTGTAATAAATGTATTGTTCATTGTTCGTTCATGTTAGTAAATGCATTACCTAATACATTCTAACGTTAACTTATACAATCCAAGTTGTTAGTCAATTTTTTAATCTTGTTTTTCAATATAAAAATACAAAAATTACAAAAAAGTAATTTTAAAAATGTTGTAATAAATAAAAATAAACTTGTCTATGTAATAATACAATGTAATAAATAACGTTTCTAATAAATCAAATAATACAAATATGTAATATAAAGAAATATTATTACGTTTTAAAAACTGGATATTTTTCTATTTTAATATACTCTGAAATAAAATTTATTCCTGTGATGGCAAAGCTGAATTTTCTAAATGTTGTATAAAATAAAATACTAAGAAATATTATTAAAGTTTTATATTATTTATCCATCAAATTAATGTATGAATGAACAATAATAAAAACAAAATAAATAAATAGACATGCTCTATAGGTGAATTAAAAAAGCTAAATTGTCCGTAGTGTATGTGTGCATCATGTCCAGGTTAGGGGTTGAGCATCGGGCTAACAACCCACCTTGTAAAAATTAGATGTTACAAATCACCAACATGGTGTAGCTAAAATATTACATTAATATTATTATTATTAAGTTTGGATCTCCAAACATGTAGTATTAGCCAAACAAGTTTAAAGTAGTTCTATCTAATTTAGTTAAAATTAAACTAGCCAACAAAGTGCTTGCACACCAGTATGTCCTGATGTAACTGAATTAAATTTAAATACATTAATTTCAGCTTAATAGTCTGATTTGAATGAAATATAAAGCACTGAAAATATGTCATACTGATCTTCCGTCTTTAAAAGTAATATTTATCTAATTGGCTGTGTGTATTGTGAATCAGAGACTGTGTGTGCGCATGTGTTTAATAACAAAGGTTTGACTGAAGAAAGCGAGTGTGTCTCTGAGTCGCACACATGTGTTAATGTGTAACGTGTGTTTGTGTCATTTAACCAGCAGCAGGCAGAAGCTGTGAGACAGATGTTTATATCTCCTCTCTGCTGACCTGACACCACACACACACACACACACACGCCAGACATGGGCCTGATTTCGGGCTGCCCATGGCCCGCTCTCTGCCCCATGGCATCTGGCACACATTCAACACGCTCTCTGACACGAAGTATTTCACTCATCGATAAACCAACACAATCTTCTAAATGGAAGAGCAAAATAGCAAAATGCTTCCATATGCAAGAAGAATGAAGTGTTAGATGGGTGCGTCTCATAAAATCTGTTGAGAAGATTCCCAGTTCATAATTCACAAAAAAGCCAGAATAAAATGAGGGTGAAACTAGTTTACAAGCTTAAATTCTTTTGCGATGTTGCATATTTAATGAGAATTAAGCAAGTTCATAGAAAATATATTAAGAGAATAAAGAAAAGCTTTTTAAGCCTATTTTAGAAGCATCCGATAGTTTGCATTGTGCTTTGGCAGAATTTTTAAAACCAATTTTTATTTATTTTTTAAATTATACTACTGTATTTTACAAACCCACAATAAATATAAAAAAGCTTATTTAATGCACATTTAAATATATGTGTGTTTTCAAACGATGTGATGTGATGCGATGTGAAGCAATGGCGTGTAATGTATGAGATATGATATATAATATGATATGTTATATATATATATATATATATATATATATATATATATATATATATATATATATATATGTGATCTAATTTATTATATGATATGATACGATATAATATAATACATTATATGGTATGATATATGATATGATATGATATGATATAATATATGATATTATATAGTAAATATGATGGGATATATATGATCTAATTTATGATATGAAATATGAGATAATATAATATAATATAATATAATATAATATAATATAATATAATATAATATAATATAATATAATACATGATATATGAGATATGACATGATAATATGAGATATGATATGATATAATATAATACATGATATATGATATCATGAGGCATGATATGTTATCATATATGATATTATATAATATAGATGATTTGATGTATATGATATGACAAATATGATATGAAAAATACAATATACTATGATTTATGATATGTGATATAATATATATATATATATATGATATAATTTATTTAATATATGATATTATGATATATGAGATATGATATGATGGATGATATATGATACATGATATTATATGATAATTATGATATAGTATGATATATGATATGACATACAGTGGAAGTCAGAATTATTAGCCCCCTTTGATTTTTTTCTTTTTTTAAATATTTCCCAAATGATGTTTAACAGAGCAAGGAAATTTTCACAGTATGTCTGATAATATTTTTTCTTCTGAACAAAGTCTTATTTGTTTTATTTCGGCAAGAATAAAAGCAGTTTTAAATTTCTTAAAAGACATTTAAGGGACAAAATTATTAGCCTCTTTAAGCTATATATTTTCCGATAGTCTACAGAACAAACCATCGTTATACAATAACTTGCCTATAAATTACCCTAACCTGCCTAGTTAACCTAATTAACCTAGTTAAGCCTTTAAATGTCACTTTAAGCTGTAAAGAAGTGTCTTGAAAAATATCAAGTAAAATATTTTTCACTGTCATCATTGCAAAGATAAAAGAAATCAGTTATTAAAACTATTATGTTTAGAAATGGGTTGAAAAATCTCTCTGTTAAACAGAATTTGGGTAAAAAATAAACAGGGGGGCAAATAATTTAGGGGTGGCTAATAATTCTGACTTCAACTGTAGATATATGTATGTGTATTCATATATATATATATATATATATATATATATATATATATATATATATATATATATATATATATATATATATATATATATATATATATATATATATATATGACATTATATGTCTTACATGATATATCTTATATATCATTTATATTATATCATATATGATGACATGATATATATGATATAAATACAATATACTATGATAAGATATGATAAATGACATGATATTTTTTAGTCAGTAGTGTTTAATAAAAACATAGCAAGATGTTTTTCATTGTGAATCCCCCACATAAAAAAGTTATGTTATGATAAAAAACTAATTAATCATGTTTATGACTTCAATTTTACAAGCTGTTATACAAGCTGTTAAGTCCTTTAATTTAACATCATATAATTGAAGTTAAAAGGACTCATAAGGTTCATTTTATTCAATTTAAATTTGTCAACCATGTCATTTGTATAGTACAGTCATAAGGATCAATAAAAAAAAACAAATCTGAAAAAAAGTGTCATAACCACCATAAAAACAATTATTATAGCTATTTGTTAGTCATGTTATTGAAATATGCCATTTTTCATGAAATTCATCCCATTTGTCTTTATATTTCTGGTGAGCAGACTGTTCTCGGCACTGAGAGCAGTGTGATCTACAGTTCTCATACGGTTCGCATTAGGATAAGAGCACAAATAGTTTGGCACTACGTCCCTAAATCTGCAATGCCTCTCATGAGAAACAACAACCTGCAGAGAGAAGCAGTGATGTGCACTTCTGAATGGCAGATCTCATGCATGTTTTGCACACGTAGAGTCTTTCAGAGCCTCCATTGAAAGCAGCTGCTGCTCCTCTTAATGTGCTGCCTAGGAAATGCAATTTAGGCCAATTTCTTAACATTACTGACCCACTTCCTGCCTGATTGTTTCCCTTTAAGATTCCAGTGAACCTAAACATGTGCTGAAACACACCAGGGTTTGTGGAAAGCAAGTTGGTGACTGTGTTTTTGGACATTAGTGGGATTATGTGCACCTCAGTTTGTATGATGGTTCTTCGGCTTTAATGTGACCGTTCACACAGAAATGAAAATTGTCTCATTTTTCTCACCCTCCACTTGTTCCAAACATCAGTTTCTTTTATGTTGAACAGAAAAAAAGCTACTTTGAATAATGTTAGAAACCAGTGAAACAGTTGACTTTCTAAGTGTTTTTTTTATACTATAGATGCCAAAGGCCTGAAACCACTTTATTAAATGTTGAGGAAACATTTGTTTTTGGAAGAACTATCAAATAAATTACAAATAAAGCAGGTGTGTTAAAAGCTAGCAACAAGCTAAATGTCACAAATAAATGTATTAATGAAAATAATCATTTAATTCTTTTTTAATAGTCTTTTGTAATTAAGAAAGTGTAGTAATATTTGTAAATGGGGTCGCACACCAGATACGCCGCTCACCACTATGACACAGCGCGCACATGACAGTAGGAAGTCGCACATCCGACGCGAACATTTGCATGTTATCTTAAATGAAGCTATTCAGATGGTGCTCTGTGGCCCGACAGAAATTTGAACATATGTGTCCTGAGTAGGCATGGGTTGGTATAAGTTTCTGATGGCATAATAACCTTGGATAAAAATATCATGGTTTCACAATTTCACGGTATTCTCCTACTGCTCTAAAATGAGTTCCTTTTAAATATCTCGGTAAAAAAACAACTTTTCTCCCATTGAACACAATATAATTTATTTCATTTCAGGCGTACTCACACTATGTACAGTTGCTTAGAACCGGGCCAAAGCACACTTGTCCCCTCTCCCGTCTCCCCCAATGGCCCGCACTCACATCGCGTTCGGGCCTGAACACGCTGAGGGCCGGCCAAGTGAACCGCACCTGAGCCCGATTCAGAGCACCCACACTTCTCAAACAATCCGGGAAACGGGCCTGGGCACGGTTCGGATAGCATAGTAAGGAATAGTAAACAAGTCAGGCTAAATAATTCAAATAAATCATTTACTTCTGCTATTTTTATTAGTTTCAAAAGCCCAGATTTCTTTGCAACACATTAAAAAACCTTAAAACATTTTTAGACCTTAAAACCTTAAAACATTTAAGACTATTATTCTTTTAGACATCTTTAGTCATATTAAAAAACTAGTAATACAAATTATATATATATATATATATATATATATATATATATATATATATATATATAAATATATATAATTTTTTCTTTTATAAACAAACACTTTTGTTATTTTAGTATATCAAGTTAACAAAACAAAAACAATTTCACTGCAAAATAGCTAAAAATGGTACAGTATATTTTGTTTTATTTCATTCATTCATTTTTTTCTGCTTAGTCCCTTTATTAATTAGGTATCGCCTCAGCTGAATGAATCGCCAACTTATCCAGCATATGTTTTACGCAGCAGATGCCCTTCTAACACTGGGAAACACCCACACACTCTTGCATTCACATCAATACACTATGGTCATTTAAGCTTATTCAATTCACCTGAAGTACGTCTTTAGATTTGTGGGGAAACCGGAGCACCTGGAAGAAACCCATGCGAACATGGGGAGAACATGCAAACTCCACACAGAAATGCCAACTGAGCCAACTTGTTGCCGTGCTACCCACTGCACCACCGTGCCACCCTGTTTTATTTCAGTTAATGTTTATTTTATTTCTACAGTAGTTACATGGTTTTATTTTTATTGTTTTAATATTAGTTTACTGTAATAACCCATCCTTGTATAATGAATTTAAACAGATAAATAACAAAAAACAAATAAAGCCATGCATAAAAAAAAATAACAGTAAAACAAAAAAGGCTACTAATTACTTTTATACAAGATCCACACACTGTGATATGAGTGATTATCAAACAGTGTGTCGGGAAAAATCCACAACAATCCTCAAAATGTGTACTTGAACACTAATATACTGAACTGAAACATTTCACTTGTACTGTAAAAATAAAATAAAATATCACTGCCTTTTCACACAAGGTTATTTAACTGCAGCTAAAAAAACTCATACATAAAACTGTTTACTCATGAATTTGTATAATATTCATAGCTTTAAATCCAGCAAACTAAAATCAACAAGATTTATTCATTTTCTTCCTTCGAATAATGCATCCACAAACAACAGTAAGAAACGTTTTACATACAATTTCTTATGTCTTATTCTCTTATTTTTGCATTCACATACTGTATGCATTTGGCTGCTTAATGCATTTTCATCTTTCTTTCATTACATGCAACTATAATATTTAAGCTGAATAACAAGTACATGAGTCACTATATGTGTGTGTGTGTCTGATCTCTAAGCTCACCAAGCTCATCTGAGGCTTTTAACATTGTTGTCCCAGCAAAAGCATCAGATTATAATCTACATAATCTAAAATTAAGCATCCCATAAACACTAATCCAATTACAGCAGAGACGCAGACTTTCTCCAGAGAGCGAGCAGCATTTCTGACTTCATATCCAGCTACAGAGGAATGAGGAGTGATGCACAATCTGGATTTTTTTTATGGCCTATTGGGTATCTAAAAATAGCAAAGGTATCAGTTTCAATACCGTTGTAAGTCATTAAAAAACAATGCACTTATTTATAAGACAAGGATAGAATATTAAATATAATTTATTTAATGCCTAAAATGCATGGTTGTCATCATAGGGCAGTGTGGAGGAGAAAAAGAGAGGTAGAGAAAGATGGCCAGTTGCGCACCAAGTTAACTGGTCTCAAAAAAGAATACTTCTGCAGTTTGACAATATTTTGGGATTGGACTGAACGAGAAGGGAGAGGCGGTAAATATGGATGAAACAACTTGCAAATTGTGCAACAAAAAGGTTCAAAAGCGACAGTGATCACTAGAAAACCTGTACTGATGCAGTGACATTTAATTTAATAAAGAAAATTATCTCTTTCCACTCAGTAGAAAAAAGGTCAAATTTATTTAGTTTGTGTGCACGTTTCTGCGCGAAAACTGTTCTGGAGGTCTATGTTAATTTATTTCTGTTTGACTGTTGTATTTGCACTTTTTAATAAACACAGATTTGTTGCTAATAAAAGTTGTTAATATTGTTGTGAATGTTATTTTGTTATGCTTTCAGCATTAGTGTTTGGTGTTCAGTTTTTGAACGGTTTAGGCACAAGCCAATAGGGTTGGGCGATGTCTAACAATTTGGCATTGTACGATGTCTAATGTGAAACATCGCAATGGACGATGAAATCATCATCATTTGAGTAGGGGGGTGGGTCTGAAGAGCAAGGAGGGCACGAAGTGTCTGAAGAGCGAGGAGGGATCCGGGTGCGTGACTTATTTGAGGACCGGGAGGGAGACGCACGGTTTTTGGGAAGTCCCGCAAATGCATAGAGACTCCCAGAACTTCCGGTTGTCTGAATATCACGTGTACCAACTGTGGTGCGACGCGATCCAGCACCTTGATAAAGACGTGCACTGCTCTCTGTCTCTGGAGCTCTGAGAGAGAAGCGCGTGTCTGTGTGTGTGGCTCTGCAGTGAACACCACTTGTGTCTGTGTGTGTGCGTGCGCGCCGGTGTGCGTGGTCACGTGGTGAGCGTTTTCAGCGGACGGAGGGCTGTTCAGAAATGCTAGGTAAAACATGGTGTGCATGTGGATCCTTTTCGTTCTTAAATGCCATTTTAACACTAAGACGTATTAGTGTAAACAGGGCTTAAGTTTGTATTTTCCGCGAGCGGGTTTGCGACGGGGGCGGGGCGGAGCATCGGCCATGCCGGCTTAGCATCGTGTTTTCTATTGGCCATCGGCGATGGATAATGGCATTGTCTATTGGTCCTACCCTACAAACCAACAGTTTGGTGCTGCTGTCTGAGCCTTGATGTCATAATTATTTAATTATTCACGGTAACACCATATAACAAAGTAAAATAGGCAGGAGGTTTGACGGTATCAAAATTTGGATACCGCCCAAGCCTAATATGTATGTGTGTGTGTGTGTGTGTGTATATATATAT
This sequence comes from Danio rerio, assembly GCF_052040795.2. Classification (NCBI taxonomy): domain Eukaryota; kingdom Metazoa; phylum Chordata; class Actinopteri; order Cypriniformes; family Danionidae; genus Danio; species Danio rerio. The sequence continues at coordinate 37,487,342 of NC_141043.1, read as the reverse complement.
ATATATATATATATATATATATATATATATATATATATATATATATATATATATATATATATATATATATATATATATATATATATATATGTAAGATGTATTCAAAAAGAAACTGTATACATATATACACACATACATAGGCATACAGTGCTTACACAAATGAGTTCACCTCTCACAGTTTTCTTTTAAATCATATTTGCTATAGGATGCTTTACAACAATATATTTGTGCATACTAGGGCTGCACGATATTGGAAAAGAACTGAAATTATGACATTGTATTTGTCTGCGGTACAAATTGCAATAGTATAATTTCACCATAAGACTTCAATGGCAAGAAATTGTCATTTTAGATGGATTGGGATAATTTTGTAGGCCAGTACACCTGGATAAAATATAATAGCAAGTAGCAAGAAACAAATAAAACAAACAGTGCTTCACGTTTTCAGTGAGCATTCAGGTACATGACTTCATTGATCTTTCTTTAAGTTACAAACACTATAAAGTGTTGTGCATGAATGCTTACAACTGGCTTGAAATGCTCTCGCTCTGCTCACGCTTGCGGTGTGAAACAGGCTTAAGTAGGGTGTGTTTTTTTTCACATTCATGTTAACATATTAGAGCTTTCATACTGCATGCAGAAGCAGCGGGTCAGTGCGAGGCGTGAGCATCGCTGAAGCAGCAGTGTCGGGATTGTTTGGGAGCTGGGTCTATTTTTGCCACACTGCTCATGGTCAGTTAAAGTAGCAGTGCATTGATAATGACCAAAAACACATTGAATGACAGCAAAAAAGCAATTTTTGTAGCAATTTTACCCAATAAATGCATCAAAAATATCCACTGATTTTTATATATTCAATTAAATGAACTTAAACGATTAAAAAAAAGCAACAAATATTGATTTGGGGCCGAACTACAAAATCAAATTTAAAATAATTTTAGTATCAGTTTTGCTTAAGCTGCACACTAGTTTGATCATGTATAAATGTCATTATAATAATCATATTGTATAAATATTATTACAACTATAGGTCTACATCATGCTGACAAGCAAAAACAAAATGACAAGATCACAGAATGAATCACAGAATGATTGTCTTTTGACAGAGTGCTCACAAAACTATTACAAACTTCAACTGAACTCTGAAAACTGAACTGACAGTTTCAATTCGCTATAATCTTCTATGTGAAGCTGCTTTGACACAATCTACATAGCAAAAGTGTTATAGAAATAAAGATGAATAGGAATTAATTGATCTATACAAAAAACTTGGCGGAAGATTCTGCGCAGCTTTAAGTGAACAACTCGATGAACTTTAAACCACTTTAAATCATCATATGAGCCATAATAATTAATAAATAAATACACATTTATTCTACAGTATGTTCACTTTTAGGAAGGTGTCTGAGTAAAGTTTTATAAATGAGACTCTGGAGCTCCCTCTTTCCTGCGCACGAGTATGTGAGAAGGCAATGAGCAGTTTCATTAGTTTCCATTCAGCGGCTCTATGTTGGGTCATTGGAAACCCCGCTGGGCATGTTCTCCTCCACAACAAGGCCATAACAGGAGCATAACATTGAGAGAATACGGGTCTGCTGTTTGACGGCCGCTCAAGAAGCAGGGCTGGAAACAGCACTTCAGGACTCAGCATGAAGCGTCTGTGAGCTTCCAGAAGCACAGCGCTGAACAGCCCAGATCAGGCTAATATCATGTTAAACATGCTGTTAAATGGCCTGGTGGTAATATATATGCGCTGGAAGTCCACACAAGGCCCCTGCAAGGTATACAGTCATTCTTGATATACAGGCGACTAAAGCATTTGGACACACGTCTGACTTGTTTGAAAAAGTGCAATATATAGTAGTGATGCATGATATTGGAAAAATCTGACATTGCAATATTTTGTTTTGCTGCGACATATATTGCAATATGAAAACAATTTCAGCAGATGGCTTGAATAGCTTTATTTGTGAAAAATAATTTATTTAGACTGGTTAAGTTTATTTTATAAGGGTGTGAATCATGTATAAAAATAAAAGTGCAAGAATAAATACAAGTTCTTTATGTTTTTTACTTTTTCCGGAGTCAAACAGTTTTCAAATACAGAAATGTAGCAATGTAAAATAACACTGTCTAGTCTTCATTGTATTAATAAATCAGTAAATTTCTCTTCATTAAAGTTAAAAATCTTTTATGTTGTTGTGCCTGAAGGCTTTACACTTTCTTCAGTTGTCTTTAAAACATGCAAATGATGAAGTTTCACTCTGTTATGATTATACTTTGCAATGACTCCACAAATCTCATGTAAACTCAATTGTTGATCGACTATAATCCCAACTTAGTTTTGTATATCTTGCGTGTGACTATTGCAGACACACACATTGCGATATCAATACTGAAACGATATATTGTGCAACCCTCTAATAAATAGCTATGGAAGAAAAAAATTATACCACTTAAGACTTCTCAGTTTCTCTGGAATTTAATTTGATTGATACTTGTTTTCAAATTTAAAATAAACATTTTAAAAGGACATTATAGGTGTTATGTTTTCAGATATTTAACATTCAATTTTGACAGAACAATACTAATGAAATTACTACTAGAAAACATTTATGTTATTCTGACCAACTGACATTTTGAATGAATGAATAAATGAATGAATATTTAATTGATTTGAACTGGCAGCATAGTGGCTCAGTGGTTAGCACTGTCACCTCACAGCAAAAAGGTCGCTGGTTTGAGTCCCCGCTGTACCAGTTTGCATTTCTGTGTGGAGCTTGCATGTTCTCCCAGTGTTTGTGTGGGTTTCCTCTGAGCGCTCTGGTTTCCCCCACAGGCCAAAGATATGCGTTGTAGGTGTATTGAATCAACTAAATTGGCTGTAGTGTATGAGTGCATGTGGTAATGACAGGGCGTAAGGGTGTTTCCCAGTACTGGGTTGCGGCTGAAAGGGCATCCACTGTATAAAACTCATGCTGGAATAGTTGGCGGTTCATTGCGCTGTTGTGACCCCTTACTAAGACAAAAGACTAAGACATGGACTAAGACAAAAAAATGAATGAATAAATGAATTAATGATTTAAACTTGGAAAAAATATTAGAAGACCATAGAATAAAACAAATATTCAAATTTTACTCAAACCCTCACCTTATTAATCTAGTAAAGTCAGAAATTTAACGTGGTCTCTAAATAAGTAGTATAAAAATGTATAAATGTCTTTTTTTGTTACATTTGTTACTTTTTCTTAAATATGCTTATATTTCTTACATATTACCATTTTAATACTAATAATATTATTTGTAGTAGCAATACTTTAATAGTTGTAGTATTGGTACTACTAATACTAGAACCTTTATTTATTTATTTATTTATTTATTCATTCATTTATTTACTATTTATTATTGTATTTACTTATTCATTTATTTATTTACTTTATTTATTTACTAATATATTTATTTACTTATTTAATTTATTTACTTATTTAAATATCGACATATTTTCTTTATATTTTCTTTTATTTTACATATTTATGCATTTACTTATTTACATATTTATTTACACATTTACTTATTTGTGCATTTATTTACGGATTTACTTATTTACATATTTATTTACTTATCATTTACTTATTTATTATTAATATATTAACTTATTTATGTATTTACTTATTTACATATTTATTGATGTATTTACTCATTTACGTATTCATTTACGCATTTATGTGCGGATTTACTTATGTACATATTTATTTATTTACTTATTTATTATTTTTTTATAGACTTATTTATTTAATGACTTATTTATTTACATAATGACTTATTTATTTACTTATTAATTTAATGACTTATTGACTTATTTAGTCATTGACTTATTTAATTATTGATTTATTTAGTCATTGACTCTTTTATTTATTGACTTATTTACATATTTACTTATTTACATATTCATTGATGTATTTACTCATTTACGTACTCATTTACACATTTACTTTTTTTACACATTTATTTATGGATTTACTTATTTACATATTTATTAATTAGTTTAGTTATTATTTACTTTTTTATTTATTGACTTATTTATTTATTTATTGACTTATTTATTTACTTATCGACTCCTTTATTTACTAATTAACTTATTGACTAATTTACTCTTTAATTTATTTATTTACTTACTGACTTGTTTATTTAGTTATTTAATTACTTATTGACTTAATGACTTATTGACTTATTTACTTATTTATTGATTTATTGAATTACTTATTGAGTGAGTTAGTTAGTTATTTTAGTTTATAATTATTATTAGCAGTAGTCGTAGTAGTATCATTATTATTATTTTTATTATTATATTCCTAACCTACACAGATGTGATCCATGACATTTAAAACGTTTTTTAAAAAAATCCCCAGCTTCACTCTCCAAATATGTTTTGGCCTCACTGTTTTTGCAATGGCTGCATTTATGGTCCAGATCTAGCTGGTAAGCTGGGAAAATGGGGGTTGGAACAACAATCTGTTCGGTAGCAAATATCAACGGAAGAATCAAACTGCATCTACAGGCTCATTTGCTAAATGTACTGTATCCCGGTTATCAGCGAATGTCTCCCAGGAGCAATAACAGGCCTTTAAATGCCCAACATCAGATGAAGGTACTTGACTCACAAACACTGTCTATTCAAACACACACGCTGTAATAAAATAAACAGCATCTTTCCCACTCACACCAACAAAGAGCGCAGTCATTTCGGCATTTGTAACTGTTGGTTTCCATTAGCGAGTGGCATTTTTTCAGGTCTAACACTAACACTGGATCCTCCCCCTAAAAACACAAGTTTCAATGTTTGCGACTGCACCCAAACGAGACATTAAATCTTCACTATTATGCGCCCAAAACATCAAATGTTTTCCTGGAACCTCTGACCTCAGCGTCCAGTAATGCTCCATCATTTAATCACACACCCTCTCATTACTTCTGGCCTCTGCTAGCAACCTCTCAGACAACAGTTCGCATGAAGAGCGAAAGAAAACATAATAATAAAGTTGTAAAAGCCACCATGACCTCTTCGAAGTGTCACAAAAAAAAAAAACTCCCATTGGCTCTGCAGCCTGGGCCGAGGTGCCAGGAATGAGCAATGGCTTTGTCCTTTCAAAAGTGGTTCAGCATCTTTCTTTCCAGGTCAGGCTAGTTATGTTTGGAAATTTGCTTACCAAAAGTGGCTGGCCATAACTCATAATGATTTAGCAAGTATTCATCGGTGGAAATCACAAGATTATGGCTGAGCATTTCCTGCGTGATATCAGCATTCTCCAACACTGCAGAAAAGACACTTTCTTTTATATTTGCCAAGTACAGTTTGTGATTTTTCTGAAACAATATCCTAGTCAAAGAGTCGCAAATAAAGCCAAAGATGATTGACCTTAATAAGATGCTGTTTAAAATGATAGTTTAGCTAACAATGAAATTTACTGGTTTCTACTTGTATGAGTTTCAAACACAAAAGAAGATATTTTGAAAATGTTGTAAACCTGTAACCACTTACTTTCATAGTATTTGGTAGCATTTGAAATCACCTACTACTCAGTAGGTACTGCATTGGCATTTAAATGTACTACTACGCTGTTACAAAAGTATGTTCTGTATAGTACGAATGGAAATCAGAGGTACTACATCAGCCATGTTGTCATCATCACATGACCTACCTATTAGGGTTGGGCGATAACGACCAATTTGGCATTGTATAATGTCTAATGTGAAACATCGTGATGAACGATGGCATCTTTGACTTAGGTGGCAGTGAATTAATTATTTATGAACAATTAATGAATTCATAACAAATTAATTATTTGTAGGGTACCGTTTCAACTACCTGAGCGGCATGGTCTTTGTTTTATCCATAACCAAATCATAAATTAATAAAAATATGTTACACACAAATTACCACCTGTCAATTACAAGACTCTGGCATGAACGGGCAGAGTAATCTGTGTCGTTATAATGACATCAACAAATTTGGCTGGTAAAAAAGGTGCACAACCAACAGGAACCACCAATATCTGAGGTTTTTGCTAAAATTACTAAGCACAAGCATGAAAGAGAAAGATTGAAGCAGTGCACTGATGCTGTGACATGTTCCTTGATGGATTCAAAAGAAAGAAGAGTTGTTAGCTAGAGACAAGATTAATTATATATTACGTTTAACAACTATAGTGAGCGGTCCAGCGGTACATAATTGATAAACTGTCCAACGTGCACTGCTCTCTGGGGTTTTGAGCTCAAAGCACCCATTGACTGCCTGGAGCTCAGACCTGCGCATATGCTAGAGTGTGTGTGTCTGTGTGTGTGTGTGTGTGTGTGTGTGGTCATGTGATGTGTGTTTTCAGCAGTATAGTGTGGATGGAGGGCTTTTCAGAAATGCTGGATGAAACGCCTGTGTGGATGTGGATCGTTTTCATTCTAAAATGGCATTTTAAAGACGTATTAGTGTAAACGGAGCCTAAGTTTTTATTCTTTGTGAGCGTTTCTTTTTGTATGTTTGTATTTTTTGTTACTGTAATGAGGAAGGGGCGAAGGATCGCGATTCCACCTCAGCATCGTGATGTCTATCGACATCAGCAATGGATGATGGCATAGTCTATCGACCCAACCCTACTACCAATCATTCCCATTCATGAGTTATCTTGCGGTGCATCATAGGAGAGCGTAGCATCCATCCGATGCGCACTACAGAATCTCTGCAGAAGTAGTGGGTCATCAGGTTACATATAGCATGTAGTTTTTCAAATTTTATTAATTACTACTGGGACACAGGCTCGCATACTGATTTTTAGCGTACTATATAATATAATAATAGTATGCGATTTCAGACGCAGCTAATGTTTTGTTTTTTTTTAGCGATGGAATTCAATGGTACCAGTTCTCTTCAAAATATGTTTTATTTATAGTTTTTAACAGAAAATCATAAAGGTTTGAAAGCACTTGGGAGTAAGTAAATTATAATTTTCATTTTTGGGTGAATTATGCCTTTAAGATAGCACATATCATCACAAAAGAAGATGACTTGACAATTAATGCAGAAAGATGAAACTTTCATTCTGATGCTTTTGTAGCTCTCAAAACAACACTGAAATCTGTGGGTTTGTGTTTGGATCTAAAATTGTAAGAACCAAACTTCAAACCAAACATAAGGTTTCTGAATTTCAGAGAAGTGTTTCAATCCTGCCTGGCTGGTGGACTTCAATTACATGTCCTGTACGGTTTAAGAATTAAGTCAATGGCAGTTTGTGAAACCTTGCTCTCTGGAAAAGACCCGAGAACATGATGTTGCCAAGAACAACATGTCTCTTGTACAAAATCAAAAGTCTTAATCATAAACAAATCGGGGGTAATTAACTGAATCTTAACCTCTTTGACCATCAAAAGATCGATCATAAAATATAATAACATATAATTCTGTCATCGGCAACAGAGTGACTCAGTGTCACCTCACAGCAAAAGGTCGCTGGTTTGAGTCCCGGCTGGTACAGTTGGCGTTTCTGTGTGGAGTTTACATGTTCTCCCTGTGTTGGCATGGGTTTCCTCCAGGTGTTCTGATTTCCCACACAGTTTAAAGACATGTGTTATAGGTGAATTCAATTAACTAAATTGGCCATAGTGTATGTGTGTGAATGAGTGTGTATGGATGAGTCCCAGTACTGGGTGGCAGCTGAAAGGGCATCCGCTGTGTAAACCATATGCCGGAATAGTTGGTGGTTCATTTCAATGTGACAGTCCCTGATAAATAAGGGACTGCGTTGAAGGAAAATTAATGAATAAATGAATGCTCCAAATCACACCCTTTAACCAAACTATTTTGAAGTAAAATACTAGTTTGTCACTTGTGAAGTGTGTGTGTGTGTGTGTGTGTGTGTGTTTGTGAATTCAAAAATGAAAAAAGATTCATTGGATTTACTACATTTTTTAAGGTAAGTGTTTGCTAACAATTTATTTGTGCTGCACTTAAACAAACTATTTAAGAAACTTACTAAATTAAATTTGTTTGTTTAATTTGAACCCATATTTAACTGTTTGCAAATACTAACCTTAAAAAATTGAGTAAATACAAAGAATATTCTTTTTTCAGTGTGGAAGCGGTCCTCGTTCCCCTTTTCAACCAGCAAAACATCTCTCAAAATAACTAAACCCTCAACAAAAAACCTGCAAATAGATGCATGCTGCCTAAATCTAAGCATCTCTTTTCACCAGGGAACGTATAACTGGCTTCTCCCGGCTTGTGCATGCTGTTGTCTTCAAGCCTTTGCGCAATATGAAATAGACTGATGTTCTCTGGATTCATCCCATTGCCCACCACCACAGGAAACAACAAATACAGCTGGCAAATAACGGCGCACATCCACCAACACACACACACGCACAGCACTCTTGAACAACCACCTACACACACACACACACACTCCACGCGGGTCCCACACAAACACACATCAATAAATAATTACACCGACAATTAGATGGCGAGCTCTCCAAGCCTGACCTGTTAAGAGATTTGCAACCTACACACACAGTCTCCATCTGAACGGCTGCGGAGGGGAGGCGGGGGGGACTCATTTTTCTTACTACCCAGTTAACTGGCTGACTTATCGATTTAAAATGACCATCACAGAGAGCTCATACAGTTGTCTACACTTTATTTGCCCGCTCATGAGGCCTCGTTTGAGCTGAATGGCTTGTGTTAAGGGTACGGTGGTGCAAGAAATGGCAATTATGGTTTATTACAGGAACATTCATAATGCTGTAATATACACAGGGTTGCGGTGATATGATATTGGATGCTCAGATTATGTTTTTGCACTTTGTAAGCCAGTTTCAGTTCCAGCTCCTGCCCTCCTATGTAATTTTAATACTGTATTAATAATCAAACGTCCAAATGGGAATGAATAAATAAAGAAATGAATTAATTAATAAATAAAAAGAAATTTAAAAAGAAAAATAAACATACACACAAGAGTCCTGTTTGGTTCTCGAATCTGATTGGCTGATAGCTGTGTGATATTCTGAAATAACAGCACTTATACAGCCTCCTCATCCATTTGTATCACTCAGCCCACATACAGTGACAGCAGATAAATAAACTTACTACAGTTTGACAAATATTGCTGCTGTTGGACAACATAATTTACTTTCGATGCTTTTTTTAGGCGAGAATGTAGTTGTTTAGATTGAAACTATGAAGTTTATTTATAAAGATAATGCCTATTTTAAATATTTATAATTTCAGAGATTCAGCACATCGACAACCTTCAGCCTGTCATACTGAGAAGACCAAAGACAGCTCACGTTTTGCCACAAGATGGCAACAGAGACCGCATAATAAGCCCTCAGAAAAGAAAAACTCAGCGTAAAACTACAAACTACAGCTGATCAAATCATCATAAAACAGGCAAGTGACATTCTAAGTCAATCTCACTCTTTTTAATTATGTAGTGCTGTATTTATAACATAGTAATCTGGTAGTGTTTGCTTTTCTTTGACTTTTCAGGGTTAATTACTGTGATATCCCGATTGCAACAGAGAAATAAATGTCTCTAGACTGATGACATTTCATGCAGTTCAGCCATATAATCTTAAAATGTGAGCAAAATCACCTGTTTTGTCATCACTTTAGACATAACGCTAGAGAATTATTCAAATACTAGCTGTAAAGTGACGTTTGTCAAGTAGCAACGGTTTCTGCTATTCTGACGTCAGCTGCAGATGTAAATGATTGGTGGAAGAAAGTAGTTCTGCCTACAAAAGGATCTTGAGACTCTGTGTTTGATATTCTTTTTCACTTATACGATTATGTCGTCAAACTATTGTATGAACGCAATGTCACACTCGTAGCAGTGCGATAAGGCTGTATATTGTCACTGGTGGGACACTAAGGCACTCGGTCTGTGGCCTCGAGCCAACGCATACCTTCCACCAGAGCTGATATACAGCCATATCACACCATAACAAGTGTGATATCGCTCATATATACAGTTGAAGTCAGAATTATTAGCCCCCCTTTGACTTTATTTTCTTTTTTAAATATTTCCACACAGATCAAAGAAATTTTCTCAGTGTGTCTGATAATATTTTTTCTTCTGGATAAAGTCTTATTTGTTTTATATAGGCTGAATCAAGGCAGTTTTATTTTTTTAAAAACATTTTAGGGTCAAAATTATTAGCCCCTTTAAGCTTTTTTTATAGTCTACAGAACAGAGCATCATTATACAATGACTTGCCTAATTACTCTAGCCTGCCTAGTTAGCCTAATTAACCTAGTTAAGCCTTTAATTGTCGCTTTAAAAGGATTTTAAAAATCAGTTGTTAGAAATGAGTTATTAAAACTTTTATGATAAGAAATGTGTTGAAAAAAATCTCTCTGTTAAACAGAAATTGGGGGAAAAATAAACGGGGGTTAATAAATCAGGGGGGCTAATAATTCTGAATTCGATTGTATATGTTTGTGTATTAGTCTATATAATACAACTTTAACACAAATATTTCAGGAACAAAATGCTTTACATATAAAAAATATTTTCAAACGAACACCAATAGTATCAATAAACTAAACAAAATAATTATTAACAAAAACATTCAAATAATGTTCAAATTCCCAATAAATAAATAAACATGCTTTAAAAAACATTCACAAACAGAATTTTCATTTATTTTTATTATTGGTAAACTATGCTACTTTAACATTTATCATTTATTTAAGGTGTACATAATTATTTGTAAAACTTATAATCAATTTCTGCATAGAATTGATTCATTATCCTTTTTTCCATTGTGCCAAATACCAAACCCCTATTACAGCAAAGCAGTATTGACGTAACCTCTTAGTACGAATTGATATTTACAATCAGTCTTTCTTCTTTGTTTCCCCTTTAAGCAATAAAAATCAGCAGAGGAGTCCCTTAATCTCAAACCTGTGTTTCAAAGCCTAATAAATAAGACTTTTGCAGAAAAAAAAACGATTGGCCCCAAGGCTCCTGAGGAGGATATAGTTTCATCAATATGATTTTTCAATATCCAGTCATCTCTGATCAATACCCTACAGGGAAGGAGGCACAGATGGGAAGCCATTAAAGTGTAATCCAGTACAATCTCTTTTCTGCCTGTCCGTGAAGACTTGTTCTCTCATTTCCTTGAGCGGTTCCTCGGGGAGTCAGAAAGAACTCAAGTGAACACCGACAGCAAGCAAATGATATTCAATGTCATGATTAAATCGCAAAGTCTTTCATCTGGGAAGTTTTCAATAGCATCTGAGATTAAAAGACGAGGCTGAAAAATCGCTCGGTTTGAGGGGAAAACAGAACCAAATGCTAGCTAGCAATCAAAACCACCAGTCGAGCTATCAACCAGGATAAGTGATCATGTAATTATGCAAAAGAGCGAAGGGCAAGGAGTCGATCCTGGCATATTTTCCTTTATCAGTTAAAAAAAAAAATCACCTCAGACTCACACAAAATCAGCAAGTCGCTCAATAATGCCGGGATGTTTTCCCAAAAGCGTGATTCACTCTCGGTTTTCAAGTTTGGAAGTGCCGAGTGTGTATTGTTGTTTGTTGTTATCGTTGCTGAGCTCATTAATATCACCTATGGACACATTAAAAAGCTCATTAGCAATGCTAATACGCTTTTATTTTGCTTTCTCCCCCCTTTTTTGCAGCTAAATTTCAGATGGCTGGAAACCTGCTTGCATCTGGCACAGAAGGTGACCTGGAACTTTTAAAAAGTTCCTCTGTTGTTACAGCCGCCATAAATTCAGAGCATTTGGAGAAAAGTCTGACGCATGAGAAGTGGAAATAGACATGGAGACGCCATCACAGCAGAATCATCTCTATATCCTGTAGATCAATAGGTTTGAAAATATAAGATCAGCATTTGAATGGGCCACTTTGGCATCAAACTACATATTTGATTTTCGGCTTCCAAAAAGCTGCTTCGTATTGTTGCGTTGAATTAATCTGAATCATGCTGTGGATGAGCAAAAGGGTCATTATAAACGTCACTTTTTTTTTTTAAGGAAAGGCAAATGAAATGAATTACAGTGCACTAAGTACCACGGTCAGTGTAATAGAGCTCTTGCGAAAAATCTTTCAAGATTTTGCGTCGATTCTGAGTTTTTCTAAAATGTATCGCTGTTTTCTCTTGAATCAATTTTGAGCTACGTTTTAAACCGCAGATAGTGCTATAAGCTACTTTACCATACACCCAAATGCTTACAAGAAAGAGAGCTCCACGATATTAGAGAAAACTGACGTTGCAATGTTTTGTTTTTCTGGAATTATATATTGTGATATGAATATAATTTCACTAAATGAGTAATGGCTTAATTCTGAAAGCTTTTATCATTTTATATCGATTGGGATGATTTTGTATGACAGATAATCTGAATAAATCAAACAGACAGCGTTATACAGTTTTCTGGAGAGTCCTAACTTCATTCCACTACAGCAGTGGTTCTCAAACTGTGGTACGTGTACCACTAGTGGTACGCAGGCTTCCTACTAGTGGTACGCGGAGGAATAAAATATGTCATGTATATGCTACGCATTTCAAAATTTAGCAAAAATTTTGTATATAATATGCCATATATGACATATAGCCTATATTTCTGAGGTAATCTGCCACGTTTTTTTAACTGTGCAGAGTTGTACCTGCTTTACTGGGCCTACTACGCTACTTTATTTCAACTACTTGGAGAGACAATTTTTTTCTGGGGTGGTACTTGATGAAAAAAAATTTGAGAACCACTGCACTACAGGAATTGAATAATCATTCATTTATTCATTTTCTTTTCGGCTTAGTCCCTTATTAATCCAGGGTCACCACATCAGAATGAACCGCCAACTTACCCAGCATTTGTTTTATGCAGCGGATGCTCTTCATGCTGCAACCCATCACTGGGAAACATCCATACACACTCATTCACACACCAACACTACGGTCAATTTAGCTTACCCAATTCACCTATAGCACATGTCTTTGGACTTGTGGGGGAAACTGGATCACCCTGAGGAAACCCACGTGAACACTGGGAGAACATGTAAACTCTACACAGAAACAGCCGAGGCTCGAACCAGCGATCTTACCCACTGCGCCACTGTGCATAATCTTCATTGTATAAAAATAAACAATTCATCTTTCTTTTAAATACTACAAATGTTATCCTTTCTTACACACAAATGGTTTAAATACATCTGAAATCTCACAGACAAAGAACTTAAAAACAAAGCAAACAAGCAAATGAAAAACTTTCACTGTCTAAATGTTAAACTTTACAATGTGGTTCCTGATCAACTATAATCCGACTCAGAATTCCTAATGGATGATTGAACTAAAACTGAGCTTATCCTGAACTGACATTACAGATCCTGCAATGTGACGATTGCCAATTTGCCCATTGCGATATCAATGCTGAAAAGAAATATTGTGCAGCCCTAAATTGGAGTCATGTAAAAGATAAAAATGAATTCCACGAGAATATTGTAAACACAGTTCAATACTGTATAAACACTCTTGTAGCTCGCTTCAACCTTTATTCATTTAATTAATTATTAATTCAGGCTTAAGTCGTATTTGTAAGAACTGTAATGCTAGCAAAGTAGAGCTGTTTGTAAACCATACACCACCATCTGCTGTTAAAAAAATACTTAGAATTGATTAAAAAATTTACGTACAAGCGATTTCTCAGAAACTGTTTGTTTGGAACAGCTGTATATTACCAAAAGTGTTTGTACCAAATGTACATTTACTTACATTTAAAACAAACACATTCAAACTTACAACATATAAATGTGTAAAATATATATATATATATATATATATATATATATATATATATATATATATATATATATATATATATATATATATATATATATATATATATATATATATATATATATATATATATAATAAATAAATACATTTTGATTATACTTTATTGAGTTGCCAAAACAAAACATTTATTAAATGCAGTGTATTAATAAAAGATGAGTACATTTGTTCTGTTACAAAGGATTGCATAATGTTAAAAAAAGCTAAATATTCAACCCGTGAAATGAATAACATTTCTGCATTGTAAAATCAAATATTCAGATATTAATGAAAGTTCCTTGTACATAATAGAAAGAAGTTACGAGAAATTAAACCTGACTAAATTAGATTAAAGCAAAATTGGCGGATTTCTAATTTTGCAGCATGATTTGCTCAGACTGCAAGGAAAATAAATGGTGAAATGGTGTTGTTGTGTATGTGCCTTTGCACAAGATTAGAGTTGAATTCACCCAAAACTTAAAATTCTGTAATTGTTAACTCATCCTTCATGTTCCAAACCAATTTGAGCATCTTTCTTCGGTTGAATACAAAATTTTTATAGATATTTAATTAATAGATATTTTGAAGAATACTAAAAACCTGTAACTACGTATCCACGCATTCGTTTTTCCTACTATGAAAGTCAATGGTTACAGGTTTTCAGCCTGCTTAAAAATATATTGCTTTGTGATCAACAAAATTTAAAACCACTTAGCAAGTAAATTTTCATTTTTGAGTGAAATATTCCTTTAATGTAGGGAAACTGTGCTATATTTAAATTAACAGAGGTTTCTGTTATGTTTTTGAGGTTACCATTGTGGTGAAGAATAGAGGCTGTGGTTGGGTTGAGGAAGGAATTAAATTTGAGTATATAAATGTACTGTAGACCCTCTGACAATTACTGTACAATAACACAATCTACTGCTAGCTACCTAACCACAACGATTTGAGTTAATGTAAATTCTTGCGAACAAACTGCACAAATAGGTTTATTGTATATTTCAGTTACACTGTAATTCAATTGGGATGAGTAGTGTGGGGCCAGAAACAATAGGAACGGAGTGTTAATGGGTACAGAATAAAAACGTTAAGTTCTCACAAATCCAGTTAAGCCAACAAAATGCAAATGACTCAAGTGAATGTGACTAAACAGAAGTAAGAAAAACTTGTATTAGTACAAACATTATTAAAAGACACAATACAATAAAGGTAAGAATGAATTAGGGCTGCACGATCCTGGAAAAATTACACATTGCAAGTACATTAATTTCACTAGAGGAGTTGAATAATTTGCAAAGAATCTATCATTTTTTAAACTGACTGGGAAGATTCTGTAGGGGAGTGCATAAAATATAATTCAAGTTTATTTGTATAACACTTAAGCACAATAAGTCTTGTATAATAAGCATGATATTTATATTATTGAGCACAATATTTGTATTATAAACAATCTACAAGCAAAAATATAATAATAATAATAATAAAATAAGTCAAATATATAATAATTTAATATACAGCGTTTTATTGTTTTCCCAAGGAGTAGAACTGTATTCAAGCATATGCTAATTGAATAATCAAATGTAAAATAATACTGCATAGTCTTTGTTTTATAAACAATTCCATAAAATTAACTGTTATTAAATTTTCAAAGTTACAAACATACATTTTCCTAGGCCTAAATGCTTTCAAAAAACCCTCACAAAGTCACAGGGCTGATAAAACACTTGCAAAATTATTAATTATAATCCAGACTCAACTAATGATCACATTGCAATATCAATGTTGAAACGATATATTATACAGTCCTATAATTAATTATGGAATTGAGTTTGCGCAAATTGCTTAAGTATACTTAAAGAGATATTAATGAAAATGACATCATTTATTCTCCCTCCTGTGGTCTTAAACTGAATTGTTTTGTTTTTTCTGTTGAACACAAAAGAAAATATTTTAAAAATGCTGGTCGATGGCAACCCATCAATTTCCATAGTAGAAAAAATATATATAATTGAAAAAAATGGGTGGCAGCAAACTGCAGAAAGAAACTCAAATATGTTTTGAACAAGTAAAAGGATGGTAAACAATGGTACAACTTTCATTTTGGTGTGTTTTCACACTGTGTTATAATTTAACCATTACTTGTCATATAACAGGGTTTCAGCAGGTTTTACCAAGTTGAATTTAAGGCTTTAAGACAAATTGTAAGACCTTTAAGTAAGACATTATTTACTTTTTATACAGGGCTGAATGCTAAGAATTTTTTCCTCGAATATCCCTGATAGAAACGGTTTTCACTTACCTTATGAAAAAATGATTACAATTTAATAGAATAATAATAACAATATATATTATTTAAATAAACAAAACATATATCCAACATATATCCAATGGATAAAACATATCCGTTCACAAACATTATAACCCTTACCAAGAATAGAACAAAACTTAGCTGTCTACAATAATATATTAAATGTGAATACTATTCAATAAGTCTACAATAATAATAATTTATAATAAAAATATAGATCAGGTCGGTCTCCTCAGCAGTAAATAAATGGAGAACTTTAAGGCAAATGTCACTGTAAGGAAAGTAATTGAATGGTATTTTTAAATAAAAAGTTTATTTGAGATTGGGATTGTAGGTGATTGTATGAGTGTCAAGGACCAGATTGGACAGCTATACATGAACAAAGGTAAACTGAGACCTGTTAGAAAAAGATTTAAGACCTACAACATTTCAGTAGATTTAAGACAATTTAAAACCCTGTGTAATATTTATTTTGTTTTATTTATTTATATATATATATTTATATACTTATTTTATTTTATTTCATTTTTCATTTTTCACGAATTAAAATGCACTACAAAATGCAACATAAAAATCACAAAAGGAATCAGTTAAATATGTGCTCAGTTATCCAAACTATTTTTTATCCATTTAAATTTTTAATGCAACTTTTTACTTCCCATTAAACTGCAAGATACGACTGTGATTGCAAAACTCTCTCATTTGGACACTTTTAAGATGAACTAAGAGATCGAAAAACATCTGAATTAAACATATACAATGATACAAGTACCGAAAGACTTCTAACATAAAACAAAAGACTTTTAATAAGTAATAAAACACATATTAATGTTAATAAAACAAGAGACATTAAACAAGTAACTGTTTTTGTGTTTTAACTGCTTTAGTGTAACAACTGCATGTTTCAACATCAAAAATAAATTACACAAAAAAAAATTGTAGCCGCAATGTTAGATATTAATACCTGCGTATCAACAACACAGCCAAGCTGGATAAGGAGCAGAATAGAGAAGTCTGTGTGTAATTATGATCTGACTCTGCTGACGTGTCCTTGATGGATTGCAACACAGTGTCGCAGATGGTAATCAAGCACCATCATGTACGGGTTCTCATTTACATATATGCATAGCTTTAGCATGAGCAACGGGACAGGTGGGCAGAAGAAAGACGTCAAAAGCGCTTACGGTCTGTCTGTCCGATCGCGCACATCTTTCGTCTGTCCCGCTCCAGTCGGCTTTCCGTCTGTCTGCGCGTCTACCTCCCCCTAAAGCCTTCTGAATTATGAAAGTGTGCTTTGTGATTGGAAAATGACAACATTAATTGCTTGTAAGCAGAGCGCGGAGGCAGAGGGATTTTTGATCATGCGCTGATTGTGATGGGCTATAAATGAATAACACAAGGTGAGTGAGGGTGAATTATTCATAAGCTGGAAGCTCCTTGCCGGTGGAGGACCCTCGGAGCGTTATCTTTTCATCCAATTCAGCCAGCCGTGCCGCCATCATTACCAAGGCAGATTGCTCCAGGCCAGTTATTATAATGGCAGCAGTTATTATCGTTAATGCCACTGTCAGGTATCTGTTGACTGAGTCTACCACTGCGGCCACTTCCATCATCAAAATCACCGTTGGAACATATGGTTTACACTACCCACAATGCACTACAAAGGCAACTTTTAAAGGGATAGTTCACACCAAAATGCAAATCTGCTATTAATTTACTCACTCTCAGCTGCTCACTTGCATTTTATGAATCTCTAAGCACCATGGTTTCAGTAAAAAAGCTAATGTTCTACTGAACAAAAGGGGTACCTACATTGTGGATTGCCTGAGGCTGAGTATTTTAAAACAAAAAAATAATAATTTTTGGTTAAAGCACTTCTTTAAATCAGAACTATGCTAGTTTCTTCAAACTATAAATATATCAGTGGTAGAATAACTTGAGAAATTCCACTGTTGCAATTGCCTGAAATCACCCATGAAAATTTGGGTTAGCAACTCAATACACAATCCCGCTAGGGTTGTCACAACACTGGAATTCAGTACCAATCGATACTGAAATTGAAAAAAACATCCATTTTCCACTAACATTTGAGTGCTGTTGAGCATGTTCTTAGGGCGTACTCACACTATGCTATCCGAACCGTGCCCAGGCCCATTTCCCGGATCATTTGAGAAGTGTGAGTGCTCTGAATTGGGCTCAAGCATGCTCAAGCATGGTTCAGTTGGCCGGCCCTGGCCTGGTTGAAAGAGGTGTGCCAGAGCGTAGTTCACTTCGGCAAAGTACGCCGGAGCCTGAAACTGAAACTATTACGGGATTGTTTCATATGGATTTATTAATCACTCTTACTGTTCAATGAACGCAAACTGTCGTAAATTATTAAAGACGCAAACCCCTCACTGCACGACAGCTGCACCTTTAGCAAACCTCATAAATCCTGCAGCATGAGGACTTTAAGGTTGTTTATGAGCATAAAAAGTGGCTGATCTGTTTAGCGAAATATTTGACTGTGTGTCACCGCATCCCAAACGACTAAAACAATATAACTAAAGAAATCTCCACTGTGCTGAGCAAAAGTACTTACTGAATAGCGAATTATCAATGACGTAAGCGTGCCCAGGCCTGAATGTAATGTGAGTGCGGGTCAAGATCACTCCTGTAAAACATAATTCCAAATTCAAAATCATTTTTAAAAAAACGCCTTTGAAAGGGGTTCCGTTTTGTCAGGTTTACTCTGCTTTAAGCTTAACTGTCAAACATGTTGTCAACAAGAACATTGTATTGGTCTACTGTATGAAGCAAAAACAAAACACAACATCACACCATTTGTTTCGATAAATGAATAATCGGTGAAGCAACCTCTCACCGCTGTTTACTAAGTGTAACTACAGATCCTGGATCACTGAAGTGTTTCAGTCACGTCGACCAGCTAGTTTGTCTATAAGCTGTCATACGAGCGATCCGCTGATGAATAGCAGCTCTAAAACAGTCCAGTGTTTCTGTATCTGTGGTTACACTCAGTAAACAACGTGAGTTTGGTGAACTGATGACCTTCACGGCCAATCAGTCTTTTCTGTTGAGCACATGAACACAATGACAAATCAGCACTGTTAAGGAACATGCTCAACAAGTCCCACCCATTTCTACTGTGAGGATAAACAGAAATGTATTTGAGCAGAACAGTGCGATCTGCTTTGCTAGTAACAGGCTTATCAACCACAAGTGGGAGCTGTTAGAGAATGTTGCATACAAAGTGTCACTTTAAGGCTAATTAATACTGCGTCGAGTGCAGGTGGTCGGTCTGATGTAGCCTTCGCTGTACCCTGATGTGGACCCTAACACACACACCTCTCAACAAATGTAACTTCACGACAAAGCAGAGTGCAAGATCTGTAATTTGGTCAGAGTAGTAATGACGATAAGTATGGGCAGGGCAGAGAGCCGCGGGACCGGAGCAAGTGTTTAACAAGTGTCGAGTACTGCGGAGGAGCTCTAAACAAAAACACAAAACTTTTGTTTTGCTTACTTTGATTAAAGTTGTAACATTTGCCGGTTCCCGTCATCTATAGCTACATCTATAGTAGCAGTGATTATAGTAGCAAATTGCTTATTTTGTCTCAAAATATACTTTAAACCAGGTGCCCAGCAGATTTTAGCTCTAACCCTAAACAAACACACCTGAATAAGCTAATCAAGGTCTTACTAGGTATACTTGAAACACCCAGGCAGGTGTGTTAAGGCAAGTTAGGGGTAAACCCTGCAGGGACACCGGCCCTCCAGGACTGAGATTGGTGAACCTTGCTTTAAGCAATACAGGACCATGAATGTAATTTCAAAAATGTGCCAGAAGCCAACTAATAGGGTCAATGGGTTTCTAATGTCCACGGTTTTTGGACAACAGTGAAATAAATAAAATAATTTAAGTCATTTTTAATTAAAATGCAAAAGATATAAAACAAGATATAAAATACATAATATAGGTATAGATAAATAAATAAATAAATAAATAAAAGGTTTCAATCTGCCTTTAAACGAGAATGTTATTTGAATAGCAGCTCAAATTGTGATATGTAGTCTGACAGCGATTGCAATTCAGCACGCGATGGATGGCAAAACAAATTAGTTTGAAATTTAAAGCTTTGATGTATGTGCCTCTAAACGTTTTATCATACCAGATATTGCCATTATTAACTAAGGCAAATATTAAGTTTTCTCATTTGAGCCATTTAATAAAAGTTGCCTGTGAAATGTAATAACTCATAACCCACTAGTGTTATGACAAAATACTGTAGATATTGCAATAACTACACATCACGAGCACTGCATCATAATATATCATAATACAACATGAGAAGTAAATGTGGCACACTTTCTTGATCCCTATCTGCCTTCCTTCCCTTCATCTCCCTTTCTTTCATAATCACCAGCTCCATCATTCTATTTTTTTATTACTCTCACAAGTCTCTGACTCGCTCTATCAGCCAAAATGTGTTTCCTCTTCTATGTCTGAGTACAGTCGAATCACCCAGGAACATGCTGCACATATAATAGAAGGGAGGATTTGGGCTGTTCTCTGGGAATAATCCCCTCATTCTGTGCTAGAGCATTGTGTTCGTTGTAGAACTGCCGGCTTGGCCATTTCCTATGAGGGCCTATGTACAGAGCACAGCTAGGAGTGCTGATGATTAGCAAGTAAGCTATGCATTTGCACGTTAGCCTCTCTGTGGCTGTCCAAATTGTTCAGGCACCAGAAAAAAAAGTCCCAAGAGGACTGGGGCAACAAAAACTGGACAAGTTTAAGAGTTTAAAATCAATTATCACTTAGGGGGAATGGACACATATGGCAAGAGATTGACGAGGTGCTAATCCTATGGACTAAGCTAATGATGTAGCTAGGCTAGTTAATTGAGAGAGGAGGTTTCTCTGTTTACAACAGTGAGATTCTCAGGGCCTGCATCAATGCACATAGACAACACATTCCCAACTGCTTTAACACTCCAGTAATCTGGAAACAACATGCATTTTTTTTATTACAAATTGATTGACTGCTGCAACACCCATCAACACTGGGACTGATCTGGGGAGATTTTATGTGTTTCAATTCATTTGCAAACAAGTCAAAACAAATATAAGCAGCACACATAGCACCCTGCATGTTAGTATACCAAAATAGTTAGTAAATGTCACTTACTGAGTTGATGCAGTTCAGTTCCTTGTTGAGGAGCCAGGGCAAGGACAGTTTCCCTTCACCCCGGTAGCAGGATTGGATTCTCTCCTTAATCTTTTCCTTGATTTTACGCAGTGTGAACAGGCAAAGGGCTGATTCTTTAGGTGGCTTGGCCCGGTTCTTTTGACCCTGAGCAAAAACAGTAAACAGCACCTCCTCCTGTTCAGAGATACCCAAAGACCGTGCCAGCTTGGCACCGGGCCGGCTGAGGTAGGCATCTTGAACCAATCTGTATTCCACACCATCCTTGGTACAGCCAATTGGAAACTCCACATAGGAGTAGAACTTGGGGTCATCCACACAGAGTCGGACAATCTTGGAGGTGAAAAATTGTTCACCGCTAGCATCCGGCGAGGTGAGTTGGGTGTCCAGTTGGAGAGTCAGGTAGTAGATAAACTGCTCGCTGCTGAAACCATAGACGTAGTAGATATCAAATGTAGGGAACTTGGAAAGTGTGTCGGACGGAATCTTGAGCTGTGAGGAGACAAACTCATCCTGGTAGACAAAGCTGAACATATCAGCATTCTCCTCATTAGCCATCAACTTACGACTGGAGAGAGTTGGGAAGTATTCAGATTTTCCTTCAATGGGTGTACCAACAAACAATTTGCCACTATCTTCCCCTTGGGATCCACTAATAACCACTCCTGACATGGTGCCCGCCTCGGAGACACTAGAAAGGTAGTGCTCCTTACGGTGATGTGGTTCACCCAGCTTGAAGAGATCATCCAGCCTGAGGAACTGGCATATACCCTGTGAGGTGCTTCCACACGCAATAAGCCTGTTCTGTCCTGAATCGAGAAGCAACAGCTTGTTGACGTTGTTGGTCTGTGAGAGCTCATGAGGGCAAGACTGAACACCAGGTGGCGGGTAACATTTCTCATTATCCACCACAGGACCGGTAACATGACTTCGGAGCTTGGTCAGGTTGCTGGAGAGCTTGTAGATCCAATTGACAGCACCGACATAGACTTCACCCGTTTTGTTATGGACGACCAAATGAGTAAGCCCTCCCTCTGGTGGAGTGAAGGTTCGGAAGGAAGAGAGGTTAACCTCGAGCCCCCCATTTTGAGGGAGGAACGAGAGGAAGAAGAGAAGGAGGAAGGCCTCACAAAGAGAGGCCGGAAGGTGCCCCCTACCATACGGCAGCATTTTTCGTATCTTTCTTAGAGGAAGCGGTAGGCCAGGTGATACGTTCACCTTTGTGATCCTGGTCCCAGAAAAAACCTGGACAGCGTCTGTCAGTCTATGTTGAGGAGAGCGACTTATTGACCCAGTGTCCTTTCTGCTCTCTCTCTCTCTCTCTTAGCACAGAGCTGTCGTCTACACCATCATCTGCAGCGCCATGGCCGCTAGCCCTGAAAGGGGAAGAAAACACATCATGAGTGTTGAGAAAAAAACTGAATAGAACATTGTCTATCGATTCGACTGGAGTTTAAAAGTTCTGCCTGCCCAAGAGGAAAAGAACTCATAATACATAAACATAAATATCTTACAGTGGGGCCCTGGGTGGAATCCTATACAACATTTAATGAGTGTGTCAAGCTGGCAGACAGCAGTGCACTCCACAAACTCCACACTGAGAACTCGTCTGATAGACCTGCTGTGCCCTTAAATATTTCACACAGTCTGTGCCAACTCAGCTGGCACAAAAAAGGAAGAGGAAGAGCGAGTATAGAGCAGGAGAGAGTAAAGGAGGTATGGAATAAAGAAAGAGTGAGCGATGCCATAACTGTAGACTAGTTTACCAATTCACCTTGAAGAATGCCATAAGCTAAGAAGGATCAGCAATAAACGTTCTCATTTCCTCACACTTGCACAGAGAAGCCATTCAACTTGACCCTGCATAAAACAAAAGCACTTCCCTTGAACTAGGGGAAAGCAGTGAGGCTTTAAAAAAAAAAAAAAAATCACAGTACAGACACCACACCCCCTTGGCTCTACCACAGGGCTGTGGAATGAGACACAATCCATCAAATTTGTTCTAATTGAAAGTCTAATGACATTCATGTGATCATGGGGGAGGAAGAGCAGCTCTGGGTGTCCAGAGACATACTCAAGAGTGCAAAGCCACTTAAACAAGGACAATCTCGGGCCTCTCATCTAGCCAGCAGCAGGGACTGTCTGCTGCTGTGACCTTCTCCAGTGTTCAAAACAGAAGCATCATTGTATCTCAGATGACATTTATCTCACTTCACAAGACTATTGAGTGCGGAGACTGCCTCTGGGTCTCATTCACCGCTCAATGCTGTGAGCCACACTGTGGGCTGACTGTCATGTGCAAGGCTACGAAACAACTTTGCAAGAGAGCAAATGCACATTCAGGCAAAAACACATACATCATATACAGCAGGACAGGGCTCTTCAACTCCAATCCCAAATTAACCTGTTTTTTTTTTTTGCACAATGATTGGCTTGTTTGGGTGTGTTTGGTTAAGATTAGAGCTGAACGCAGCATGACACTGACCCTCAAGAATTGGAGCCCTGATGTAGCACAATATGATACATATCATTCTGGTTAGGAGGGGGACTAGGCATGCTCAGAACAATTGCCAGCAGTTTTCAGACGATAATCATATTATGTGACTTAAGCCCCAATCACATTACTACCCCTACTCCCCTGCTTTGTGCGTTCATGTAAAGGTGTACGGATGTCTTGACTTTCTTCTGGTTGAAAGGACAGGGATAGGGGCAAAGCCATGATTTTAAGAACCCCACTTCAAATGAAGAGGATTTTCCTTAAAAAAATGTTTTTGGCACACATTAATAAAGAACATATTTTATGAAGTGCCCTGTGGATGATGCCTTCAATGATTTATTGTACACATTCATACACTTAAATAATGAAATTGTCTTTTTTATGTGGTTTATCATCGTTTTCACAAAAAATTGGCCCAATATTCATAATCTTGCCAGGGTCCCCACAACCTTAAGGCTGGTTTATACTTCTGCGTCGAGTGATCAGGAATGACCCATGGTGCCTACCTTGCACATAACCGTGCATTTATACTTCTGCACGCTGTTTGTATTGCCCTGCAGTAACACTTCCTAAACGCTAGCTGGTAGTAGGTTTTGAGTTTCTTCATGGGTGTTTTGTTTTTTTCTGAATGCTACCTTAATATACAAGTAGCTAAATCTTGCTTATTCAGAGGCAGGAACCGGCAGACATGCAACAACTTTAATCATAAGGTAAACATAAAACAAAAGTTTTTATCTAAAGCTCCTTCACTGAACTCTACACTTGTAAGCATTCGCTCCATTGGGCTCGTGGCTCTCAGCACTGCCCACATTCATCACAGCTACCAAGTCGACCGATCACAAGGCTTGTGCTACAGTATGTGTCGTTGCGATATGTAGTTACATTTTTAAGAGGTGCGCATCGGCGTCAGCTACAGCGAGGTCTATGCAACTATGCAGCGGCTGTGCCAGATCATACACGTGTGCAGGTAAAGGTCCAGGTAAAGGGAATTTGCTTACATCTTACTGCACCTCTAGTATCAACTCATAATAGTATATATGAAACAATAGATAGTAGTGGATAGTATGAAAAATAGTAGTAGTGTGTTGCTTTTATTTTCACCCCCTGTATGTTGCCATTCTCTTTCAATATGCAAGTGGAAGATGTAGGCTTAGAAAATAAAATTGGGAATTAGCTTTAGTCCATACATTTGGTTAATCTCATAAAGCAATATCCACTGTTTAAGGCAAAGTTGCTAACAAAATGAACATAATTGTCTCTACACAATTAAACAAACCTTTTACAGCTGTCGCAATTGCATTGAAAATTTAGATCTGAAAGAACATCTAAACCAGTGGTCTTAAACTCAGTTCCTAGATTGGAGATTTTACCTCCAACCACATCCAAATCACACCTGCCTAATAGTACTGTATACTATATACTATTGAACATCTTAGTTGGATCAGTTGTATTTGATTAGGGTTGGAGCAAAACTGTGCAGAGCCTCCAAGAATTGAGTTTGAGACCCATGATCTAAACAGTTCTGATTTTTAGCTATTTTAAGTTTACATCATTTCACCACATTTACAGTGTAATGTGGTGTGCTGACAGGAGTCCAAATTTCAATCCTCTGTATTGATCATCACAGCTGAGTTTTTCTCAGCTCAACTGACTCAGAATCAGCACTCGGAGGTGCTTTTGGCTCCATGATACAGGGCCACTGTCAAAGCAAATTCCCAGCAGTAGAAAAACACACCAAAAAAAATTGCCTATAAATAATCAAGTAACTAACTAAATAACTCCACAACAAACTTAAAATTGAATTTAGCAGTGCTGCACCTGACCCATTACAGTCTATAAAAACAAAGCTGTCAGAGTTTTGACTTATCTGGGACAAAGATATGCTAATGAGCGGGTAGAAGCTGCTTAAATGCAGATCCAAGTGTCCACTTATTTTAACTCAGAAAATGAAACAAATAAACAGGAGAGAAAGAGAGAGAGGGGCAAATTATAATAAACTGAAAGTCCTGCAGAATATACACATGTGCTGCAATTTATAATACTGCACCGCAGTGCTATTTGCGTGGGATAGAGCAATTAGGATATCCCACCCACTTGCTCCAAGCTGGCCCACACCAAGGATAAAGGTGAAATTGGATGAATCAATTAGAGGAGGTATGGGAGTTGCATGGCACCTTCAGGATAGCAAAACCTGCCTGGCTTGGAAAATGGCTGGCAGGACCAAGGTATCCGTGATGATTTATTGCTTGTGGCACATAAATTACAGCACAAGCCATGAAAACGGCACCTCATACTTAAGCAAATTTATACAGAGCTCCTTTTTAACATGGAGGTCACATCGCTGAGCATTGTGGGGGTAAGAAGGAAGGCAGGACTCTGTGATGGCCACAACTAAACCACCCAGAGAGGCTCTGCATAGCGGGGATCTGCTTTCTATTACAAGCACGCAGACACACTCACATACATCAATACATAGAGGCCTTAATCCACAAACACACACACTGAGAAAGAGAGGGAGAAAGAAAGAGAGACTGGGCTTTCTTTATTGTTTTGTCCATCGGACCTGAAAATTTCCTTCTGTCCGTCGTTCATATTATAATTCAGCTAGGCTTTATTTTAGGTAGGCATGGGACGATAACCGGTTTCGAGGTTTACCGGGGTTTGGAAAAGTCAAGGTTTTAAAACCGCCAGAGTTTTCTGATATACCGTTCCTACAGTTTTTTTTTTTTTTTTTTTTTACATGTTTTTATGCGGCCATTTTGTTGGTATTATAGTATTATATTGGTATTTTATTATAGTTTTTTTAGGGCAACAGTATCTCTAACAGAAAAGAAGCCTCCGCATCAAAAGCTACCGTTCCAAAATATGTCAAATATTTCTTAAAATAAAATATACTTGTAAAAGTTTTTCTCTTTCCTGGACATATTTTAGATACCATGAAATTGTGATACTTTTATGCAAGTTTATAATACCATCACAATCTTTTCCCATGCCTATTTTTTGGTACCTCTTATTCTGTCTTTTCTTTTATCTGTTCTCTTTTTCAGTCCTTCTCTTCTACCCACAATTAATAACCAGTTCCATTAGCATGCATGTAAAACATGAAAAGAGATTCTGGACCGCATAATAAATGTAAATCCACATTAAATCCAATCTATGTAATCAAATTAGGAAGTATGATTAGTGTAATGAAATTAAAGCACAAAGCAAAAGAATGTGTGCAGGACAAATATTGAAGCAATATTAATGCATGTATGTTCAATAAAAAAAATAATAAAATAAATAAACACGCAAAGCCAGCTGCATCATTCTGGATAAAAATCATCTTTTTTTATGTTCAATCTGAATGAATGAATCAGTGACTCGTTCAGTATTGGAGGGTCTGAACAACTTTTTTAAAGGAATAAAATCTCTTGAAAGGCTGCAGCTTAACTGAAAAAATATATTTATCCGAAGCATCAAGTTGCTTTTAAAAGGTGATTTACTCTATTTTGGTCACTATATTAGACATTAATATAAAAGGTGGAGTAGGTGAATGCTATCCGTTAGCATCAAAACTCTGAAACACAATCCCTCCCCTGCTGTCCAAAGTTACGCCTCCTGAATAGGCAAGGCAAGGTATAAGATTCTGACGGTATGGTAACCTTGGATATAAATATCACAATTTCACGGTACCACGGTATTGAGATTACTGCTCTAAACTATATTCCTTTTAAATGTCTGGGTAAAAAAACAAAACCTTTTTCCCCTTAAGGAAAAAGGTTAATATATTTTCTTTTGAGAAACATTTTAAATATTTTGGAGTGGTAAACATCTCAGGCTAAATAATTCAAATGAATTATTAACGTTTGCTGTCTTCATTTGTTTCAAAAACACAGATTTTTACAATTTAAAACAGCATCTTTGTAGATCTTTTCTGCTGGAGGTACTGTTGTCCTAAAAAAAAAAAAAAGTAAATAAAAACAATCTTACTCATACCTTAGGAATGGTATAGCAGAAAATGTTGACAGTTTTAAAACCTTCACTTTCCAAACCGCGGTATATTTTAAACACGGTTATCGTCCAATGCCTATTCCTGAAATCCCGTATACGCACATTAAGGATGACAGAGACCCACTCGATCATGTCATTTACCAATACCAATATTTCATGCATGCAAGGATCGCTGGTCTCACTCTCACACGCGCTTTATCCTAAAGCGACTACTATATGCTTAGTGGTTGGCCGGCGGCATGCAGGAATTACACTTTTTACTAAGCCATGCTTACATTCTATTTTAGACCAAATATTCAGAGTAGCATGGTAAACAATATAGGGAGCATGTCACAGGTCGTCATTGTTCAAAAATGAACCAATGTGGATATAAAACCAACTTCACCTTAGTAAAGCAGGCAACCAAAAAACTAACTTTTCTGAAGACAATCACCTACTGCACCTTTAATATCCAAACTAAAGACAGTTATCCTAGACCTAACTAAATTTACATCCTAAGGTCTTTTAATAATTAAAATGCCATCATTTGAACTAGGGTTAGGCCAATAAATGATATTGTATCCAATCGCGATAAAAGTTATGTCAATACAATTATAAGTTCTTTTTTTTTTTTACTCTATATTGATCATTTGGCCTGTTTCCATTGAGTGGTACAGTACGGGTCACCTTTATCTGTTTCCACTGAGTGGTACAGTACGGGTCACCTTTATCAGGCTTGCGTTTCACTGCCAAAAGGGTACCAATGGGTGTGGTGTACGACAAAGTATTAGACAACGTCATTCTTGCTTGAGGAAATGTTAAAGTAAAGCTGTAAAACAGATGCTTTTACACAAATACTTGTGTATAAATGTTCATTACTAACCCTTCTAAGAGCAAGATTAGATTACATCTGCATAGGGTGAAATAGCCTACTCTAATGTCTGCAATTATATAAAATAAATGCA
The DNA here is from genome assembly GCF_052040795.2 of Danio rerio. Classification (NCBI taxonomy): domain Eukaryota; kingdom Metazoa; phylum Chordata; class Actinopteri; order Cypriniformes; family Danionidae; genus Danio; species Danio rerio. The sequence continues at coordinate 37,458,547 of NC_141043.1, read as the reverse complement.
ACATATATGAACAGATACAGTACAGCCCCTTACAGTCTCTGATATGTTAACGATTACAGAAAAACTAAACACAGCATACATTTAGTCCTTATTTGGGTTCAAAAACAACACGCAACATATAGCCCACAGTCAGTGCAAACCTCTCACCTGTGTCTTTAATCTTCACCAGCACATCTAACCTCTGTTAGAGAGTAATTCCGTCATTCCCAGTTCATAATAGTCCAAAAGGCGATGATAATATTTAAACATGGCAGTTTGTTCCTCTTTTAGGTTGCTGAAAGAATCATTTGCTCTTTTGTTTTGTCAGGCTTTTCCTTTGTTTTTTCACGCTTCACTTTTGCGTTTGTCCGTTTCTGAAAGGATCGGATGTCAGAAGCACTTCAATAATCAAGCGAAACCGCCCGCGCTTTGGACAGCCTCTTCTTCCTGTCTTTGTACCAGTTCAGCAAGACGACGACAAGGTTTGTTTGAGCTCAGGTCGACCATGGCTCGTTATTATATGTATATATTATTACGGTGTAATGTCTCGGCTGTGTTTTTAAAATTGGCACTTTATTTGTTTTCATTCTCCTACTTGTGCACGAGCTAGTGGCGCTTCTCTGTAAACCAACAGCGTTCAGCTGCGCATCTAGCTTCCCCTTTTGGTACCCTTTTGTTGTGCTAGGTACCCTTTTAACTCTTTGATGCACTACATGGGTTTAAAGTGACCCGTCTAATTAAATTTTTTCTATATCTATTTTATAGCTTGTGCATCAAAGGATTAGAAGGATACCCCAAAAGTGGTACGGTACAGTTTGTTTTTAGGTAGCTTTTGACAGTGGAAAGGCCATAAAAGTGTACCGAACCGTACTATACCGTAACACTCAATGTAATAGGGACCATAAGAGCCAATCACACAGCAGAAATTTGCAACAATGAGAATCTAAAAGTGTTGATGTTACTGATCAAATTTGCAGCCACCAAAAAAATTATCAGATAAACTATGTTATGCCATTTAATGGACCCTTTAATTTTTGTGCCTTCAGTCATTGTTGGTGTACTCTTTCAAATCTGAAAGCATTTACAACTTAGATCCAAATATATATCATCATCGTTCAATATGGAAAATAAATATGTAGATTGCATTATTGCCATATATCGCCCAGGCCTAATTTCAACACAAATGAAGATATTTTGAGGAATGCTGATAAATGGCACTCGTTTGCTTCAATAGCAATATTTTTCCTTCTATAAAAGCCAATGGGCACCAACAACCAGCATTTTTCAAAATATCTTTTTTTTGTGTGTGTTAAACAGAAGAAACTCAAAGGTTTAAGTAAGGTAGTTTTTATTTTTGGGTGAACTATCCCTTAATACCCAGCACCATTGTCATGTCTCTAAACTTACAAACTTCTGGACCATAATATATATTAATACAATCAAATTAGGAAGTCAGATTTGCTCAATGCATAAATGTGTACAGGATAAATATTTAAATATGAATAGATGTAAAAAAATAAATAAATAAAAAACAACACTGGATGACATTTGCATTGGAAAAAAAGATAACAACAAGCTACATTTCTGTTATAACACATGGCAAAGTATAAAACAAAAACGTCCACCAGTGTTTTTTTGATTTATGTAGAAATATTAAAACTAGACAGCTTTGATTTAGCCTCCAATTTGTAAAAAAAAAAAAAAAAAAAAAAAAAGCAATAATACCCGCAATCCAGTGAGACCTCCAACGAAAGTGATATTTTAACAGAGCTACACTGATCGGGGGGATAATAGAGAAAACAATGACTTGTTGACAGCGGGAAGTGATCTGCGAAAACGGTCTCATCTCATTCTGCTAAAAAGATGATATAGCAATGCAAGTTTGTCGACGTGGCCAATCTTCAGTGTGCTGCTAAATCAGACATTGTGCGAGTGTTATGAGGATAGCGATTTAGAGGGATGCAGCAGGCCGTAAGCGTGCGACTGGGCGTGGAAATAACTCCTTCATGCCAGAGAGAAGAGGAGAAATAAAGAGCTGACGGCAACAATGGTGGTTAAAAGGTGCCAAGGATTGCAATTTCTGCAGTTCCTTAGCTTAGCCTAATGTAGATGTATTTTAAAAAGCCAAACCGGCCAAATAGTAACTGTTCCACTGAGAGCTGATGACAAGAAACTGCATCTGCAACGCATTTCGCAAGTGAGAGAGAATATTCAGCAGGAAATAATACAGAGCAGGAACCAGATATTTTATAATTCTATATTTTATGTTCCTTAAAACCATTTCTTTAGTACTAATGCGCAAGAAAGTTGATGGAAGTTTTTAGGACATTTCTTGGATTTCATGGAAGAAACGACTACTACAGGAGCTTAATTACTTTTCAAATTAGTTTCCAAACAATTTGCCAGACAATAAAACATGAAAAATACATATATTTACATATATGTGACCCTGAAATGAAAAACCATTTTTATGTTTGACATGTATATTTGTGAGAATAGCCAAAAATACCATTTTAAAATGATCATGATATGCCAAAAAACACTAAAATTTTAAGTAAAGATAACATTCCATCAAGATATTTTGTAAATGTACAACTGTAAATAGATCAAACCTTAAACTTGATTTTGTATAATGCATTAATACCTTAATTTGGACAACTTTAAAGGTGATTTTCTCCATATTAAGATTTTTTGCAACCTTAGATTACATATTTGCAAGTAGTTGTATCTAACTTTTGCTCAAACAACCCAAACATCAATAGAAAGCTTACTTATTTATTCATTATTCATTATGATCATGCATGATCATACATGTCAATTTCCAGCCTTAGCTTAATGACTAAACCAGTGTGGTCCATGGTCACATATACGTATACACAGATATCTAAATAGTACAAAAACTATTGAAAGCACATGTGTGTGAGCTGTACACAGTGTTAAAATCAGGTTACAATGACCTTCAAGCGCATATACTTTACCATTTACATTTTGTCACTTATTTTCCCTGAAACAAACCCATGACCCTGGTGTTGCTGGCATGTTAAACTGTTTAAAGGAACACTCCATTTTTTTTCGGGGGGTGGGAAACAGGCTCATTTTATGAGTTAAACAGTTGAGTTTTACAATTTTCAAATCCATGAAGCACTTTTAGCTTTGCTTAGCATAAATCATTGTCTCGGATGACACAATGAGCATCTCGCTAAAGAAAAAAAATCAAAATAATTTTTTTTTTTTTTCCCTGTAGTTACATTATGTAGCCTACTAAAGATTAACTCAAAATGAAAAGTTGCTATTTTCTAATATGGCTAAAAACCACACTCTATTTCATATAACAATATTCAAGGGACTTTGCTGTCGTACCATGCAAGCAGCAGGCACAATAATTACACAGTATATTTCCTATCCTATAGATCTAGAAAATAGCAATGTTTCATTAGCGAGATGCTAATAGTCTAATCCGATTGAAGGATTTATGCTAAGCTAAGCGAAAAGTGCTCTGCAAGACTGAATATCATCTGAATGAATTCAAACTTAGTAAAACCAAACTCTTGTCAAATGAGTGTTCCCTTAAGCTACAGAAAATAAATTAAACATTTAGAACTAAATATAGGCTACAACTTTAAGAAGTAGTATTCTTCGTCATTTTTCTGTTAATATGCAATTCCAGCAATATGGATGTGACATTTGCAGTAAAAACTTAAAACAAATTCACAGAGGAAGTATGTGTTCACTTTATATTAAAACATTTCTTTATGTTTTTTTCAAAATTACTGACCACAGAGTTATGGAATCAGAAAAATTCTGATCGGTAAACATATTTTGTATCTGAAATGAAGAGAATAAACATGTTACGGATGTGACCAAAAAATTATGCGAGTTTGCAGTATCCAACATAGTTTGTAGATAATCTGTGATTTAACCTGCACAACTCCCTCAAAGAAATGCTAATCAACAGGATAAGGGTTGTCTCACTATAGAACAAAAATTATGTTTTTATTTTAATTTTGCATTTATGAGGGAAAATCTTCGTTATGTATGTGACGTCTCTCCATTATGGACGTGAAAGATGTGAAATTGGCACTTGTGTGTCTTTGGTAAATCAAATGAAATTGTTTGAAAGCATTGACAGAGACATTTTTGAGTATTTGTGCAGTACTGTAAACCAGCCACTCACCGGCCACTTTATTAGGTACACCTGTCCAACTGCTCGTTATCTCAAATTTCTAATCAGCTAATCACATGGGAACAACTCAATGCATTTAGGCATGTAAACATGGTCACGCTCTGCATCAGAATGTGGAAGAAAGGTGATTTAAGGGACTTTGAATGTGGCATATTGAATGTGGTTGTCGATGCCAACCAGGCTTGTCTGAGTATTTCAAAAACTGCTGATCTACTTAGATTTTCACGCACAACCATCTATAGGGTTTACAGAGAATGGTCCAAAAAAAAAAATTTAATTAAGGCAGTTCTGAAGCCAAAAGCCGGTCCAATTTGGCACTAGTAAGGTGTACCTAATAAAGTGGCCGGTGAGTATACAAAATAAAAAATGCAGAAATGAATTGCTGTATTGGTGAATACTTTACTCTTTTCATGGGAAGCTTGACATGTGCATGGAATTGCTCTAATTCATCAAAGACCATCAAAGAAGATGTTGGATTATTTACAAACAAATAATTTGCTATGCGTCTCACTCATCGCTAATTGCTAATCTAATACTGCCAGACCAGTCCGTCCCCATTTAAATGACCACAGAAAGTTGCGCTCCGCCTCCATTCAGGTCTTTTAACTCTACACCCCGCTCTCTCGTGCTGAGGGTGGGCATTGTTTGGGTTTGACTAATGGCCGTGCAGCAGGGAGAGCCCGGTGTCTGCAGGAGTAGAGGACACTGAGGAGGTGATTGTGTAGCAGGCCTGTTGCACTGTGGATGTGCCAAAACCAGAGAACACTGTCCTCTTTTTATAGCGTCACTCTTTAGCGTGTGACCCACTGACACCATGACAGCTGCCCCCCTCCTTCACCCCAAGAGCCACCAACAACTTCACACTGCGAGTTCAACAGCGCCACAATATTAACAGGTGCATGTGGGAAAGAGCATACAGTGGTGCTGGGTTTACATGGTGCATTATAGAAGTACTTGATTTAACTTCAGTTGATTTTCACAACTATTGGTGAATCAGTGGTGAAGCAAGTTGAATATTGAACTAAATTAAACAATATTTTATTTACTAATATCTATTAATGCTAAAAGGTATTGGATATACATTACATGCAGTGTAAAAGTGGTACTGCAAATAAGCATTACTTCACAAATTTGTACAAAATAATGTAAATACATTCATTCATTAATTTTCTTGTCGGCTTAGTCCCGTTATTAATCCGGGGCCGCCACAGCGGAATGAACCGCCAACTTATCCAGCAAGTTTTTTACGCAGCGGATGCCCTTCCAGCCGCAACCCATCTCTGGGAAAATAATGTAAATAATTCTTAGTTATTATTTGTAAAATGTTCTACTAATGCTATAAAGAGTAAAAAAATGTTTATGCCAGTTTTTGAAAAATTATTAATACAAAAAAATTTAATAAAAAAATCACCAAATGAATGTCTCACTGTGCAATATTGAAAAAAAATATTATATCTCAATATGTTTTTTTTTCTTAATATGGTCCTGGCATCTTGGCAGGTTTAGGTCTTTCATAAATAAAAATAATCTTCTGCTAGGTGCCAGCAACTTATTACATGAACCATTCAATCAAAGCAAGTATTTATGAAGGAATCATTGGATGTATGAATCATTGATTCAAATGATCATTTGTTGCTCTGAGATGCACACGTTTTCTGTTGCGGCTGTGTAAGTATTTTTGTTGTCAAAGAACATTTTATGTAAAAAATTTACTTTTTTCCAAATATTTGTTGAAATGTTGCTTAAAACGAGCAAAGCAGTGGCACAGTAGATAGTGCTGTCGCCACACAGCAAAAAGGTCGCTGGTTCGAGCCTCGGCTCAGTTAGCGTTTCTGTGTGGAGTTTGCATGTTCTCCCTGAGTCCGTGTGGGTTTAATCCGGGTGCTCAGGTTTCCCCTACAATAAAAAAGACATGCAGTGCAGGTAAATTGGGCAGGCTAAATTGTCCGCAGTGTATGAGTATGTGTGTGGATGTTTCCCAGAGATGGGTAGCGGCTGGAAGGGCATACGCTGCGTAAAAACCTGCTGGATAAGTTGGTGGTTCATTCCGCTGTGGCGACCCCGGATTAATAAAGGGACTAAGCCGACAAGAAAATGAATGAATGAATGTTGCTTAAAACCAATATCAGATCTGCAATCATGCTCACATGTTAGTATATGGAAAAACTACATTCTTGATTGTTTGTTATTAAATATATTACTTCCATCCAGGGCCTTTTTATACGGAAGTTGATATTTAGCTGTAACATCTATTTTTTATTACTATTTTTTTTATGAGGTGGGTTGTTAGCCCAAAGCTCAACCCACAACCTGGAGGACCAGGACATACACATATACACTACTGACAATTCAGCTTACCTAATACACCTATAGCACGTCTTTGGATTGTGGGGGAAACCAAAGCACCTGGAGGAAACCAATGCAAACACTGGCAAGAACATGCAAACTCCACACAGAAATGCCAACTGACCCAACGACCTTCTTACTGTGAGGTGACAGCGCTGCCCACTGCACTTTATTCAGGTTTTTTTTTTTCTTTCACAGCTTGAAATGTATAGTTATTCTTACTCATAGTAAAAGGATCATCATACAATTCTAAAATGACGATAATAAAACAAAAATAAATGACTTGAACATTAACAACATAAATTGTAAAAATGTTTACTCAAAGTTTTAATTTAATTAAACATTCAACATGTTACAGTGTAGTTTTTGTTTCTGTACAAATAGTAAAAAATATTATTACAAAATAAATAACCAAATATAAATAACCAATGAATAAATAAATTACCAGGACATTATTAAATTACAAATAAATAAATAAATTACAAATAAATAAATACCAAAAATAAATAAATAAATAACCAATGAACAAATAAATTATAAATTAATAAATTACAAATGAAAAAATTACAAAATATATTAATTAATTGATTACAAAAAAATTAATTACTAATAAATAAATAAATTACCAAATAAATACATAACCAATGAATAAATAAATTGTAAATTAATACATTTAAAAAATACAAGTAAATAAATTACAAACAAATAAATAAATATATTACAAATAAATCAAATACAAATAAATATATTACAAACACTTAAATAAATTACTAAATAAATAAACATAATATAGAAATTTCTATATTTTTATTGTTTTGCCAGCATCATTTGCATTTATAAAAAAACTTGTTATCCTTGATGACCTTGTTATCCAACTACATTGTGGGTTACATTTATTTTGTCCAGTTTGAACAGGGCATTTGATAAACACATGTTCATGTGGCATCTGTCTAATTTGGGCAATTTCTGCTAAGTGACAATTAGCTGTGCTAAAACGCTGTAGATTTTGATTGGACGCTTGACCAATCAACGGTTCGGTTGACAGGAAAGAAGTGGGAAGTGTTTTCACCTTTTTCAATGTCCACCAGTTAAATGCCACATCACTTTAGCAATGAATCACATCCCACATTGTTTATCCTACATGAATATCCAACATGCACAACTTGAAAATAAGGGTTTGCAATACTTTCAAGTACTGCAAAAGTAATAATAATGGCCTTAGCAATCATCACCAACTCTACAAACCCATAATGCACTCTGACATGCTTCCTCAAATCTGTTCTGAGAACTGCTGTGTTGTTACATGAACTAAAGACTGTGGTGTAGACTTATCTTAAATCAAAGTAGACGAAATCCACACTCATAAGGTCACACTGGGCATAAATTGTGAGCTATGGCAAAAGACAGGACACTCCAAGGGAAAAGCCATCAAGTCTAATCACTGGCTCTTTTCACGTTGCAGTAAATGTTGCCACCGCAGCAGTTTGGACGGAGGCGCTTATGTTAACCCTGCCCCGGGTGACACAACAACCTTATGCAAACTCACACTACGGGACACCTAGTCATGGCAGATTAACACATGCTGTAATGATGCTAATATTAATGCAACAAAACATATGGTCGGTATGACTGTGGTGAAGTCATCCATATTTACTAAATAAATACAAGCATTACATATACTGACAAGAATAAAAAAAAAATACATTTAAAAAAATTTGTTAAAATAAATTCAAACAAAAAGTGATACTAATTAAAAAAAAAAAAAAAAAAATATATATATATATATATATATATATATATATATATATATATATATATATATATATATATATATATATATATATATATATAAATAAAAATAAAATAATAAAAATGTGGTACTAATTTGGTAGCAAAAATTATTAAATAAAATAAATAAAATTTATAAAACTGTGGTACTGGTTTGGTATCATAAAATAAATATTTAAAAAATTAAAAAAGCAAATACGTCTTTTAAAATAAGATTAAAAACTCAGGGTTTAAAAATAAAATATAAAAATAAAATAAGTTTAATAAATACATAACTAATTTAAAAATAATAAATATTTTCAACTGAGCAAATTGAAAATATAAAATAAGTAAAACACATGCTGTAATGATGCTAATATTAATGAAACAAAATATAGTCAGTATGGCTGTAGTAAAGTCATCCATATTTACTACATATATACAGTTGAAGTCAGAATTATTAGCCCCCGTTTATTTTTTCCCCCAATTTCTGTTTAACGGAGAGCAGTTTTTTTCAACACATTTCTAAACATAATAGTTTTAATAACTCATTTCTAATAACTGATTTATTTTATCTTTGCCATAATTACAGGAAATAATATTTGACTAGATATTTTTCAACACAATTCTATACAGTTTAAAGTGGCATTTAAAGGCTTAACTAGGTTACTTAGGTTAAATGGCAGGTTAAGGTAATTCATACCTGCCAACATTCAGATTATAAAATCCGTTTTCTGGGAGACAGAACAATACAGGAGATGGCCAGGAGATGGGTCTAAAATACGGGAGACTCCCGGGAAAAAGTGTTGGCAGGTATGGGCTAATTAGGCAAGTTATTGTGTAATGACGGTTTGTTATAGACTAAAAAAATATTGCTTAAGGGGTCTAAGAATATTGACCTTAAAATGGTTTTAATAATTACATTTTAGAATAAAATAAAATGTTTAAATAAATTAAATTAGAATAAAATACATTTTTATTCTAGCTGAAATAAAACAAATAAGACTTTTTCTAGAAGAAAAAAATATTATCAGACATACTGTGAAAATGTCCTTGCTCTGTTAAACATCATTTAGTAAATATTTAAAAATGAAAAAAAAAATTCAAAGAGGGCTACTAATTCTGACTTCAACTGTGTGTGTGTGTGTGTGTGTGTGTGTGTGTATATATATTTTTTTATATATATATATTTTTTATATATACATACATACATACATACATACATACATACATACATACATACATACATACATACATACATACATACATACATACATACATACATACCTGTATATAAGATATAATAAGAATAAGTAAAATATAAAATAAGTAAAACACATGCTGTAATGATGCTAATGTTAATGCAATATAAAATTAAATTAAATTAAATAAAAAATAAAAATGTGATCCTAATTTGGTATCAAAATTAAATAAATAAATAAACGAAAAATGTAAATAAAATGTAAAAATGAGATTAAAAAACATAAGATTAAAAAAAGTAAAATAAATGAATAAATAAATATAAAATAAATAAATAAATAAATGTGCATTGTGTGCAAATAGTTTGTCTATTAATGACAAAAAAATACCAATAAATTGCTAATACAAAATATTAAAGACAAAACAGCTATTGTTAACATATCAACATTAATAAAGCAGCATGTGTTCTTGCTCAGCAGCATAGCCATTTCTGCTGTGGTATTAAAAACCAAGTATTTGAACCACATCATCTGCATATTTGTTACACAGAGGATCCATATACACACGCAGACTGATGCAAACACATTTAAAGTCATGAAATAATTGCTGTAAGAACTGAATCGCCCCATTTCTAACTGCATCACCCACAAGCAACAAACGCAGCCCAAACAGACACATCCAGTCCCATTTCTGGTTGTGTTAATAGATCCGCGTCCATTACCACACCTCAGTGTCTGGGCTACAGCTCCCACAGAGCCAATAAAAGCACGCAAACACTGCTGACTCAAAGTTCAGCCATCAATAAAAAGCTTTCTCCCTCCTGGGAAGCGTTCACTTTTTTTTTTTTTTTTTCCTGCAGAAGAACTACACCGTAAAAAAAGAATGTCCGTAAATTTACAGATTTCCGTATTTTGTTTTTTTTCCCCCCATTTATTTATTCTTTTGAATTGCATTATAAGACCTTGATCCTTCTTCCAGCAACTTTGAAAGGATTGAAAAAGTGAAATTTTTAATAGTTTAAAGTGATATATTGTATTTATTATTATATTTTACGCTACAAAAATCTTGTAATAAACAATTAAGTTAAATTATTTTACACTTTTAACATGTGGTATAGGTGAATTGGAAAGGCTAAATTGTCCGTCGTGTATGTATGTGAATGAGTGTGTATGGATGTTTCCCAGTGATGGGTTGCAGCTGGAAGGGCATCCGCTGCGTAAAACATATGCTGGATAAGTTGGTGGTTTATTCCGCTGTGGCGACCCCAGATTAATAAAGGGACTAAGCTGAAAAGAAAATGAATGAATGAATAAAGTAATAGATTACAATTTACAGTCTACTACTGGAAAATTGTAATCTGATTACATTACTAATTACTTAATGTATAAAGTAATCAGATAACTAATTACTTTGACGTTACTTTTAAAACATATAAAAATACCAATGAAAATACAAAATAAACAGCAGCTCTTTCAGTAATTTAATATTCACTAAAAACATTACAATGGTTTGATCACAGCAGCTTGACATATTTAAAAGGCTTAAAGCATTCGTCCAAAACTTCAAATTCTCTCATCATTCCCTTGTTCCAAATCTGTTAGCCTTTTTTTAACAAAAAAAAAGAAGAAGAAAACTGGATACCTGTAACCACTGACATCCATAGTATGCAAAAGCACTGCAGTGTTTGGGTGTTTGTCTGAGGTAACTATTCTACCGAAATGTGTATATTCCAAAGTATGAAGCTGATCGGTCAGTTCTTGTCACATGACCGGTGATTTTCAACTGAGAGCGCCTGGAAAATTAGAACACGCGCAATACAAAAGATGCAATATGTGAACAGCCTTATAAGCAGCTTTGCTTTTCTTTACATTTCAGAAGAAACCTTCACTCCCGATTCTGCATAAAGATACAATTTAGCTTGTTTAGGCTTGTTAAGGAGTTGGGCTGCTGTGTTTTTGGGCACCAGTTTCCTCCTTGGTGACGAGTACTGTCAAAGAATGTTTTCTGTCCAAGTGCTTGAACAAGTTGCTGGTCGAGTTAAGTTCTTTAGAGACTGGACATAGACTGAAATATTTTCGCTTTTACGCTCAATGAAATCAAAGTAATGTGTGTATTTCCACTTGAGGAAAGCAACCACTCTAGGAAGCAACCATTTCAGCTCACGTTTGCCAGCCATTTAAAACTGATTATTAACTAACGTTGCAGTGGAAATTGTGATTCAAAGAAGCGTTTTTGTCTTCTAAGAACGATATTTGTAACGCAAGTAACACAATTACATTGACTTTAGAAACTGTAATCAAAATAGACTAATTTAAAATGCAATTCGTTCAATGTATTCCTCAAAAATGTAATTAGAATAAAGTAATGCCTTACTGTGGAACGCATTACACCCAACTCTGTACATTATATTATTTCAAACTGCAAAAATGTCCATAAGTCACTTTGTTAAACTATAAAGTTCAATTTTCATCATCTAAAGTCCACGAAGCAGAAATCAACATCAAATAATGCAATTTACAACCATAAATAAACACTTGTGAAATCACTAAAAACAGAAACTGCTCATTAACAGAACTATCTTTACAGTGTACGTCCACCACATCTCATCCTCTTTCGTAAGCTCTCTCTCATCTGTTGTGCAAAATCAAAGTGTTTTTGTTTTTTGTGTTTTGCAATTCCACAATTACGATTTACGATGTGATTTCCAAGCCAGCGACAATTATCCACAGCAAATGCCAAGCTCACACTCGTGCCAGGATCAAAATGTGAAACGCTCGGCTGATTCCGGCTGTGCCACGCTTTAAACTATGGAGAGAAGGAGCATAAAGATTGCAAATCCCATAACGGTAGCAGCCGAGCTCATGGTGTTTCATGTTCGGCAGGCCTCGCGAGCGCACATTCCATCAGGATCGCATCATTGGGCAACGGCCGTTCTCTGGCCCGCTTCCCTCTGCGCACTCCAAACATACACGGATACGTGCGTTTCAGTGCTGAGCTTTACACTTTTCTCTAATTTCGCTCATTACTTTGGCACCCACCTACAATACACATGGACTGATACTATAATCGCAGATACATTTGGTCGGCAAATCATGATTTGTTCTTCTTTTTTTCCCTATAATGGCTTCAATTTCCTTACACTAGGGCTGAGCAAAAAATCATATCCTGGTATTTTTAGGTATACGATATATATCCAGTATTTTCCCATAAATGGTTACTCGAGAAAGCCTTTATTAAAACTTTATTAAATGAGCAAAATATAATTCAAACACAGGGGTTTCCCTCCCTGATATTATCCTCATCATTATAACTATCATTATTATATTGTTATTTGTTGAAAGAGTAGCTAAGAGCAAGATATTAAAATAGAAAAAGAAATGTTGGTAGACAAATGCATGTTTTATTTTGTTTTTTTACTTTTTTTTTAAAGTTTTAATAATCATTTGAACCACCAATCGTTTGTACACTAGGCACACATAAATCAAATCACGTCTTCCAGTCAAGGGGTTAAAATAAATAAATCAATTAAACAGAATAAAGAAATATAATAATTAGAACATAATCATAATTGAAGTTATTATGCAATAACAAACCAGAACGTGAAGCTAAATGTGTTAAAACGCAAATATAAAGAAGAGACCATCGTGTAATAGATACTGAACTTAAAATAAGTAAATATGAGAAGGTTTCACTTTTAAAATGTGGTATAAATTCGTCCCATTTTGGTGTTTATGATTTTTTTTAACACATTCAGGTGCTGCTTGTCAATTTGACAAGGCTTCTATGTACGTTCTTGCTGTCACTTGCGGAAGAAATGATCAATAAAAGGTTTCTGATAAACCGCTGTGACAGCTGCAGGTGCTGTGTGACTTGCGTGCATGCGAGGGCGAGTCAGATTTGTCCGGGTAGTCACATTTCGATACAACACCGGCACTGCATGTTTCTGCGTATAGTGATGGGTCGTTCTTGAACGATTCGTTCATTTTGAACAAATCTTTTGTATGACTCATGGAGTGAATCATTCATTTGTGCATGTGCTTAGTTGTGCAAGCGGAGCTCGTGTGCTACCTTGGAGTAGTCTGAATGTGCACGTGTGGCCTCAAACTATATCAATATGAAAAATATTGGATAATCCCGCATCGCGTTGGGGAATCATATCGATATATCCCCAGAACACGATCTACCGCCCAGCCCAACTTCCACTGTAAAAAATACTGGGTTCCACACAACTGATTTGTTCTGGGACAACATGAAGGAATGAAGGGTGCTTTCACACCTGTGAATCGATTCACTTGTTAATAAACAGGGATTAAAAATGTTACATTGTTGCTCTTTGTTCTCGTTGCGGTTCGTTTTCACACGGCAAAGTTTATAAACTAATCAAAAGAGCTAAAACAAGAGCTAAAGTCCCGCTCAGCTGTCTTGCGTCCTTATTTAAGTTATGATGATGAGCAATAAGATAATATAAGCGATGTGAAGACCGGGGGGTGGTGTTTGATGGTGTTTGACAGGGTGCCTGCAACGTGTCTGAAGAGCGAGGAGGGAAGCGGTGGGGAGGGGTGAGAAGGGTACGCAACGGATTTGAAGACCGGGAGGGAAATGCGCGATTTCCGGGAGATTATCACTCGTTTGCGGGAGACTCCCGAAACTTCCTCATTCAGGCGATCTTGGGCATGTTCTGCACGAGACAGGTTCCGAAACAAAAGTCTAGGTGTGAAAGCACCCTAAGTTAATTTAATGTTTGTTTGTTTTTTACAAATTTGAATGAATTAAACATAAAACAATTAAGTTGTCCTCAAAAAAGCATAAGAATTGTCTTGTTTCAGCCCATTTAAAATACAAAGTTTGAACAAAAAGCAAATGTAATTTTTTGAGTGCAGTAATGTGTTACTTATTAGCTATGATTCCATCCAAAGATCCAAATTAAATGCATGCGCAAAACTGGAATATTGCATAAAATATTTGAATAAAGCACCGTTTCCATCCAAGTCACAGAGAAAAAAAGGCACTTGCTGAAAAAACCAAATTGGAGGTCGGGACCCCCTGGGGCGTCAAGGGACAATGACAGGGGGTAAATAGGTTTTTTTTTTATAAATTTTGGGTTAAAAAAAACTTGTAACGTAAGCACAGAATTATTCAAAATCAGATGTGTTATCACTAAGATATTATATAGAATTCATGTTTTTCTCATTTAAATATTTGATATGCTAACGGTTTCTCCAATTGTATTACTGGACTCGTACAAACAAACATCTTTGGTGGTGCTCTCACTTTAAAAGACTTATCGAAGGATAAAGTCAAGCATGAGATGAAATGGAGTGTGATTTCTTGTGCGTGTGTGTGCGCGCGTGTCTTCACCATGTCATCTGCATGACCTTTCAAGTCAGATATGTGTGTTCCCAGCGAACGCGTTTGTGCTAACACAATTACACTCGGCTAATGAACAGAGCGGTGAGATAAAGCCGTCTGAATGCTAGTTTCATCCCAGCATCTCAATCTCCTTTAAAGGCTACATTTGCATCTTTAATAGAAATGAAATTCCTCATTAAACGTGCAAGCTGCTGGTGAAATATGCTGCTAGAGAAAGAATGAGATGGAAAGAGCGAGGAATAGATGTAAATCAAGCTATTTACACTGGTAGGATTATAGAACTTGTCTTATTCTAATAATGATAATTTAACAATTCCTTTTTTTCCCAAATGTATTGAATTATTATCATTACTATTATTATCATTATTATTATTAATAATAATATTATTATTACTACTACTATTATTATTATGTATTAATTTAAGAAAAACACAAGAATACTAAATCTTAACTACATAAATATTAAAATATTATTTAAATATTGCAATAAATTGATTGAAAAGAACAAATTAAAGCAAGAATTTACTAAAAAGGAACAGACACAAAATATAAAAGGTCTCCTCGTCTCACAAACTCAACTTAAAATGAACAATTCTGCAAAAAAATGTCTTCATAACAGTGTTTTCTCATCAGAAATGTACAGGTTTATGACAACATGTGGTCAAGACTGAGTCATTATTTAGATTCAGGATACATTTTCAGAACAACAGGGTATCCTAAACTAAAAACAGAACCTTTACCTTTGCATTTTTGAAAAGTTAAAAAGCACAAATAAATGCATTGTCAACAACCCTTGACTAATCAAAAATGACTGAAAAGCGTCAGGCCAGTAATTCTACTTGGGAAAGAAACTACACATCTTTGCACATGTGGTCATGTAATCCACCATTACTATTTTGGTTGGAAGGTACTTGTGCATACCTACAGACTGAACACATTACACACACACACATATGTGCATGATGTCACGATTTCAAGCTGAAAATCAAAATCAAGCTGCTCTTTTCATGTGTGTGATGAAAGCAGTATCTTTTTCACAAACTTTGATTACCATTTGAAGATACAAATGTTACCATTAGACAGGTCAAGAACTGCTCTGACCAAAACATTACATTTATGTTCTAACTTCTTTTTTTTTCTTGAACCATTTAAAATAACCAACTAAAAACAAAAATCTCAGACAAGAGACTGACAAAAACAATCAATCAATCTGAAAATCTGACTTCTTTATAAGCTAGCAATTTTGTTGTAGTTCAACTTATTTCATACTGAAAACTACAAGCAAGTTGTATGATGAACTAGAAGTAGATTGTACAGAAACATTCGGTGTAAAACATATTTATGAAAAACATATATTTATGAAAAAACAACATACTTAATCTGACCTATATTTACTAAAATATATAAATGAATAAGTCACAATTGGGTTTTTATGGACAGTGAGGATGCCATGTTGACACCAGAGGTCAGAGGAGAAAGGCCAGACTGGTTCAAGCTGATAGAAAGGCAACAGGAACTTAAATAACCACTCGTTACAACCAAGCTATGCAGAAGAGCATCTCTGAATGCACAACACATCGAAGCTTGAGGCTTCTGTCAGCTAAGAAAAGGAAACTGAGGCTACAATTTGCAGTTTTATGATAAAAAAATATATATATTTATGAAAAAACAACATACTTATTCTGACATATTAAACTATATAAAACAATAAGTGAAAATTGTGTTTTAAAGGACAGTGAGGAATTATAAAAATCTAAATTACAATTAAATCTACTACTGTTACACTAAATCATGGTTTAAGTATGGAAGATATTGGGGCTGAACAATATATTGTTTGAGCATCGATATTGTAATGTGTTTATCTGCAATAATCACATCGCAGGATTATAATAATTAAAATTGTTATATTTAACAATTTATACTTTGCTGACCATGCTATTTTACATTTCATAGTTCAATTTCTGTACTTAAATACTGTTAGACTCTCCAGAAAGCCAAAGCACTGTTTATTTATTTATGTATGTATTTTTGTTTTTTATTTATTTAGTTTTTTCATTTATATATTTTTATTATATATATATATATATATATATATATATATATATATATATATATATATATATATATATATATATATATATATATATATATATATATATATATATACACAAAAAAAGGTAACACTTTAAAATAATGGTCCAATGGTTAATGTAATTAGTAACATGAACCAAGAATAAACAATCTTGTACAGCATTTATTATTAATAGTTTAACATTTATTAATGCATTTTTAAAATCCAAAGTTAATAGTAGTCAATGCACAAACTGTAGTTAGTCAATGCACAAACTGTACAAAAACACAAGTAACCCATAGATTTTGAAATATAACTGTCGAGGATAAAAACAGAATAAATCCCTGGGCTTGTTTTCATTGTGATCCTCACGGTTAAAAAAAAAAAAAACTATGGCTGCAAAATACAGTTAAAGCAAAAAACAAACAGTACCTCCACAATTTAAAACAGAAACAAAATTGTTCACAATACAATAACATATAAAATAAAACATCATCATCCACCATGCAAACTAACCATCCTCAAACAACCATCTTTTGATCACTTTTTTTGAACCACTTTAAGTCTTTTAATTTCCTTGATTGAATTTGGTAATTTGTTCCACATGATTGCACTTATTTTGCACATATTTTCCCCAACTAGACTTCTAAATTTAAATAAGCAAATATTACAATCCCAGCCCCTAGTACTGTATGAATGCTCTTGCCTCACTGTTTTTTAAAAAATGTTCATCAAATAACTGAACCACATTATTAAACATTTTGCGAATCATTTCCAGATTTAAAGTATACTCTTTTCCTAACAGTTAACATACCTAATTCTTTAAAAAAAACTCTTTGTGCAAATGTGCTCTAGGATGAATTTTTAAATTATTCGTACTATTTTATTTTGTGCCTTTCGCAATTTTTCCTTCATACTCTGTGTGCAGCTACTATAGCAAAATGACGTAGCATAATCCAAATGGTGTTCAATCAAAGCTTCTGCCAATAATTTAAAGAATGAACATCCAACAGATCAGCTTGCCTTGCTAAGAACCTAATTTTTCCACATATCTTTGTAAAAACCTTTCATCTCCTGATAATGTATTACCTAATAAACATCCCAAGTAGTTTACAACATATTTTGACTCAATTATCAAATATTTTTTAAACATTAATACATAAAAGAAAAAATAATGGACCTAAAATAATAAATGCATTAACAGATTCAACTTTTTAATGTGTTTTAACTGAAAAGTACACATTATAATGAATGAAGGGGAAACACACACATTGTTTTGATGCCAGAAAACCCCTTTTAATATTTGACCTACATATGAAACTGTACAAATTCACCAAAATGAAAAACATTTATTATGTAGTTCATTTATTAACTTTGCATTGTCATCAAGCACACTTTCAAATCATAAAACTCATCAAAATCCCCTAAAGACATGTAGTTTCCCAGGACGCAACAGATGCAATCGCGGGGAAATACTGCCCGACTATTTAAGTACAGTTCAAAAACAATTAATGGAGTCAAATGTCACTAAAATCATTCAGCAGCAGAGTCAAACCAGAACCTCCCAGCACCATGAAAGAGCACCGCCAAGATTAAGCAAGGTGAAAGATGTCCCTTAGAGCTTATTATGGATCCTCCACATGAGAGAGAGCCTGCGGTTTAAAATGCTTAGAAATTAGGCCTGAGGAACGCGAAACTTGATCCTAAGTCAGCAATTAGGGCACCTTGTCCCGGGAGTGTCTGAGCCCTACAAAAGGAGTTGATCAGTCAGAGTGTGACAATTATGATGAATAGCCTCGGTACGCCAGCTGTCCGACTGCTCCTTTGCCCATTAATATTACTCGCGGCTCTGCTGCAGCAAAAAGCCACCGAAGCCTTCGCTCACCCCTTTCTAGTGCTTTCAATTCAGGAATGTGCAGGCATGACAGTGACCGATGGTTTGGCAGCAGACGAGGAGCCCGCTCATCCCTGCCAGAGGTTGAGGCTGGTGTGAGAATGAGGGCTGGGTGGCGTATGGAGATTGAAAATGTATACACTTTTTTTTTTTTTTTTCTTTTTTTGCTAAACGATATGGTGTGAGGGAGTATCGTTTCTATCAATATACAGGCACATCTAAAAATTTTAGAATATCCAGCACAGGCTCAGTTTAACGAGTATGGTTGCAGTATGGTGCCAACAACTTGTGTTACTTTTCCCACTAATGATATTTACAGGGACATATTATGGTTAAAGTACGGTCCCACTTTATATTAAGTGGCCTTAACTAATATGTACTTACATAGGAATTATTAGTTTGTTACAATGTACTTATTGTATTTACTGTGTACTTATGCTTGATTAAATACCTTTATGCAATTACATCTGTAATTAGGGACCGAGCACCGAAACGGTGCGTAGGCCCTATTGGAATTGCTCTGTTTATTAGGGACCGAGCACCGAACGGTGCAAGGCCCTATTGGAATTGCTCCGTTTATTATTATTATTATTCTTCTCTCCAATGAATCGCGTTTTTGAGGGGCTAAACATGCCCGAAAACTCACGCAACTTTGCACACGCCTCAGAAGTGGCGAAAATTTACGTTTTTTATGTGCTTCGGAAGTGGGCGTGGCAAAATGACTCGACAGCGCCACCTAGAAAAATTAAACGGACGAGCCCCCGATCCACGAATCACGCACATGCACGAAAATTGGCACACACCTCAAACATGCCAAAACATACGAAAAAGTCTCTTGGAGCCATATCTCAAACCCAACAGGAAGTTGGATATTTTTGACTTCCTGCAGCGAAAAAGTGGCGTTTTTGCCATTTCCAGGCGTTGTATTTTAACGAACTCCTCCTAGGGATTTTATCCGATCGACACCAAAATTGGCTTTTGTCATCTAAAGGCCTTGGCGATGTTAAATTGCGAAGCTTTAGAGTTTTCGTCGATGGGCGTGTCCGTGGCGGCCTCGCAAAGTTTGACGATTCGCCACAAAACAGGAAGTCGTTATAACTCAGGCATGCATTATCAGATCTGCCTCAAAATTCACACGTTTGATAAGCGTCCTGACCTGAACACGTTTACATGCCAATATCCAGATACAGTTACAGCGCCACCTGCTGGCCACAGGAAATGACAAGTTTTACAGAGTAACAAACTCCTCCCACAAATTTTATCGCATCAGCACCAAAATTGGGTAGTGTTATCTAAAAGCTCTAGCGATGATATATTGTGAAGATCTAGAGTTTTCGGAGAGGGGCGTGTCCGTGGCGGCATGACAAACCTCAACGCTTCGCCATTGACCAGGAAGGCTTTATAACTCAACCACACAATGTCCGATCTGCCTGAAACTTCACATGGTTGATAAAAGTCCTCTCCTGAACACATCCACATAACAATATTGAAGTGGGCGTGGCAAATAGACTCGACAGCGCCACCTACCAAAATTAATCGGACGAGCCCCTGATATACGTATCACACACATAAACGAAAATTGGCACACACCTCAAACATGCCAAAACATACGAAAAAGTCTCTTGGAGCCATATCTCAAACTCAACAGGAAGTCAGATATTTTTAACTTCCTGCTGTAAAAAAGTGCGTTTTTGCCATTTCCAGGCGTAGTATTTTAACGAACTCCTCCTAGGGATTTTATCCGATAAACACCAAAATTTGGTTTTGTCATCTAAAGGCCTTGGCAATGTTAAATTGCGAAGATCTAGAGTTTTCGGTGAGGGGCGTGTCCGTGGCGGCATGACAAACCTCAACGCTTCGCCATTGACCAGGAAGTCCTTATAACTCAACCACACAATGTCCGATCTGCCTGAAACTTCACATTGTTGATAAAAGTCCTCTCCTAAACACATCCACATAACAATATTGAGTCAGTTATAGCGCCACCTGCTGGCAACCGGAAGTTTGGCTTATAACTCAGCCACACAATGTTTGACCTGCCTGAAAATTCACATGGTTTATTAAAATCCGCTCCTGAAGACATCTACAAGCCAATAATGAGTCACAGTCATAGCGCCACCTGCTGGCAATAGGAAGTTACTTATAACTCAGCCAAACAATGTTCGATCCGCCTGAAAAAATTACATGGTTGAAAAAATTTATCTCCTGAAGGCATCTACATGCCAATATTGACTCACAGTCTTAGCACAACCTGCTGACAGGAGGAAGTTTGGCATAAATCTGTGATTTTCTCAGGTTTTTTACATATACATTGGCTTAAATTAATATTGTTCGCTGTTCTCTGTCATCCTGAGGCCACCGGTCAGCGGTGAGCCCGGGTGCGAGGTCCCTATCATCGCTGCTTGCAGCTTTAATTATTCTTCTTCTTCTTCTTCTTCTTCCGCGGAATGAATCGCGGTTTTGAGGGGCTAAACATGCCCGAAAACTCACGAAACTTTGCACACGCCTCAGAAGTGGCGAAAATTTACGTTTGTTAAGGGCTTCGGAAGTGGGCCTGGCAAAATGACTCGACAGCGCCACCTAGAAAAATAAATCGGACAAGCCCCCGATATACGAATCACGCACATGCACGAAAATTGGCACACACCTCAAACACACCAAAACATACGAAAAAGTCTCTTGGAGCCATATCTCAAACCCAACAGGAAGTCGGATATTTTTAACTTCCTGCGGCGAAAAAGTGGCGTTTTTGCCATTTCCAGGCGTTGTATTTTAACGAACTCCTCCTAGGGATTTTATCCGATCGACACCAAAATTGGCTTTTGTCATCTAAAGGCCTTGGCGATGTTAAATTGCGAAGCTTTAGAGTTTTCATCGATGGGCGTGTCCGTGGCGGCCTCGCAAACTTTGCAATTCGCCACAAAACAGGAAGTCGTTATAACTCAGGCATGCATTATCAGATCTGCCTCAAAATTCACACGCTCGATAAGCGTCCTGACCTGAACACATTTACATGCCAATATCCAGATACAGTTACAGCGCCACCTGCTGGCCACAGGAAATGACATAATTTACGGAGTAATAAACTCCTTCCACAAATTTTATCGTATCAGCACCAAAATTGGGTGGTGTTATCTGAAAGCTCTAGCGATGATATATTGTGAAGATCTAGAGTTTTCGCAGAGGGGTGTGTCCGTGGCGGTATGACAAACCTCAACGCTTCGCCATGGAACAGGAAGTCCTGATAACTCAACCACACAATGTCCGATCTGCCTGAAACTTCACATGGTTGATAAACGTCATCTCTTGAACACATCCACATAACAATATTAAAGTGGGCGTGGCAAAATGACTCGACAGCGCCACCTAGAAAAATTAAACGGACGAGCCCCCGAGCTACGAATCACGCACATGCACGAAAATTGGCACACACCTCAAACATGCCAAAACATACGAAAAAGTCTCTTGGAGCCATATCTCAAACCCAACAGGAAGTCAGATATTATTAACTTCCTGCGGCGAAAAAGTGGCATTTTTGCCATTTCCAGGCGTTGTATTTTAATGAACTCCTCCTAGGGATTTTATCCAATCAACACCAAAATTGGGTTTTGTCATCTTAAAGCCTTGGTGATAATAAATTGCGAAGCTTTAGAGTTTTCATCGATGGGTGTGTCCATGGCGGCCTCGTAAACTTTGATGATTCGCCACCAAACAGGAAACCATTATAACTCAGGCATGC
Source organism: Danio rerio (assembly GCF_052040795.2). Lineage (NCBI taxonomy): Eukaryota > Metazoa > Chordata > Actinopteri > Cypriniformes > Danionidae > Danio > Danio rerio. The sequence continues at coordinate 37,435,998 of NC_141043.1, read as the reverse complement.
AATATTCGATCTGCCTCAAAATTCACACATTTAATAACAGTCCTGACCTAACCAGGTTTACGTGCCGATATCCAATTACAGTTATAGCGCCACCTGCTGGCCACAGGAAATGACATGTTTGACACTATAACAAACTCCTACCACAAACTTTCCCGTATCAGCACCAAAATAGAGTGGTGTCATCTGAAAGCTCTAGCGATGATATATTGTGAAGATCTAGAGTTTTTGCAAAGGGGCGTGTCTGTGGTGGCATGACAAACCTCAACGCTTCGCCATGGAACAGGAAGTCCTTATAACTCTATCACACAATGTCCGATCTACCTGAAACTTCACATGATTGATAAAAGTCCTCTCCTAAACACATCTACATAACAATATTGAGTCAGTCATAGCGCCACCTGCTGGCAGAGGGTAGTTTGGCTTGTAACTCGGCCACACAATGTCCGATCTGCCTGAAACTTCACATGGTTGATGAAAGTCCTCTCCTGAGCACATGTACATGATAATATTGGGTCAAAGTCATAGCGCCACCTGCTGGCAGAAGGAAGTTTGGCTTGTAAGTCGGCCACACAATGTCAGATCTGCCTAAAATGTCACATGGTTGATGAAAGTCCTCTCCTGAGCACATCTACATATTAATATTGAGTCTTTAATAGCGCCACCTGCTGGCAGAATGTAGTTTGTCTTATAACACAATCTCCACACAATCTCTTATCTGCCTGAAACTTCACATGGTTGATAAAAGTCCACTCCTGAACACACCCACATAACAATATTGAGTCAGTCATAACGCCACCTGCTGGCAGAAGGTAGTTTGGCTTATAACTCAGCCACACAATGTCCCATGTGCCTGAAACTTCACATGGTTGATTAAATTCCTCTCCTGAAGACATCTACATGCCAATCTTGAGTCACAGTTGTAGCGCCACCTGCTGACAGGAGGAAGTTTGGCATAAATCTGTGATTTTCTTAGTTTTTTTTTTAAATATATTGGCTTATATTATTATTGTTCGCTGTTCTCTGTCATCGTAAGGTCACCGGGCGGCGGTGAGCCCGGGTGCGAGGTCCCTATCATCGCTGCTTGCAGCTTTAATTAACTTTTGTAATTACATTTGTAAATACACTGTTGACCATCCCTTACACCTTAACCCACCCTTAAACCTACCCACACCACCAAACCTGTCTATAACCCAACCTCTATCCCAACTCAAGAGCACCACAAGTGTTCTCAAATACAATGTAAACACAGTAAGTACATTGTATTTATTTTTTTGATGTAAGTACATAGTAGTTATGGACACTTAATATAAAGTGGGACCTAAAGTACATACAGGAGGTTGCTATTGCAAAATAAAACTTGGAGGCTTATCAGCAATCCAACGTGAACCGGATCACTGTTGTATAAGACTAAAAGGGTTTTATTCTAGAAGACTACAGTTCTAGATGTGCAGCGCTCAGCATAATTGAGTACACGCCATTTTTAAAATGAATATTTTCATCCATCTCTCAATGAATAAAGGCAATGTATTTTGATGCATTTTAACAAAACAGATTTATTAAACAGATATATTTAATAAAATAATATTTTAGTCACATATTTAGAAATTGAAAGATAATACAAATAAATTCAGGCAAAATGTTGCAAAAAAAATTTAAACATACAAAATTTCAACAATTTTTAAAATATTTTTGCTTCTTTTGATTTTTTCTCTTTTTTAAATTTATATATAATATTTTTCTATAAAATATAAATTTGTGTGTACCAGTTTTTGGACCATTAACCATGAGTTATTTTTTGTTAAACTTATTTTGTTAACAAGCTCCAGTTTTGGCTTCAGTACTGACTAATCTAATGTATATGCACAAGTATAAAATTGTAGAGCTTTCTATTAAAAATATAAATATAAAAGCTAGATTTGTAAGGAGTGTACTTATATATGCTGAGCACTGTACATATTCACACAATAAGTAAAATTAGAAATATAACCTTATTCTGATGCATAAAAGTTTATTGAAAATCTGTCTTGGACACTAGAGCTACATTTGCATACACTGAACAAAACAAACAACACAAATCAACACAAACATTCAATCAACACAAATGTTACATATTTGCCAGAGTAACTACAGTAGGTAAAAATTATTTCTTGAAACGACTGTATTTGCACACTGACAGGCTGTATCAGCTACCGGAAGGTAGTAACTCTTACTCACAAAAATAAACAAGGTAAAATATTAATAGGTTCATCAAGATGCAAAGAAGACAGAAACGAAAATACCCGAATAGAGCTGATGAAGCATACACTAACCTGTGCATTATTCAGTCACAAGAGGGTGCCAAACAGTCAAAAATGCAAAACTGACAGAAACAAAACCAGTTGATTTTAAAAATGTTGAATTTTTAAACTAACCTACATATTATTTATTTACAAGATGGTGCCAAACAGTCAAAAACAGTGGCGTGACAGACAAGCAGATAGTTATGAATGTGGAAGTTCCCAGATGAGCCTGTGAAATTCAGTGGTTGTTATCTCAGAATAACATACCTTGGAATGACACAACCGACCAATCAAAATAAAGTATTCCAGACAGCTGTGTAATGCACAACACCAAACAATTACCAGAGAACACCTTAAAAGGTGTCTACAAATTGTAAGATCCTCTGTAAAGTCTTTGTGATGTTCTGTTTGCTTCTCAGTGCATTGCTAACGTTTCACAGATACATTCTTCAAAAATAAATTTTAGGAAGTCAAGAAGATATTGAAATTTTGCTTTCAGAAGTGCTCGAACCTCCTGCATACAAGTATCCATTATAAGCTTCATGAACAACGTGAACAATGCTGCTACAAATTCACACTCACCAACTGGCAGAACACAATCATTTTGACTAAAATATAGATTTAACTAAATTACTTGTTGCTAGACAATAAATGTGCCACATTTACAACTTTATAACCACAACAAAATACATGTTTATGACAGAAGTAACTATAAAGTGACTATTGCAATGGGATAATGGGTGTCTGCTTTTAAAAAGGGAAAATAAATGGTTTTAGACTGTAATTATTGTGATTTTCAACATTCACTATATTTGTTTTCTTAGCCTTTTATATGAACATTGCTTCATTGGCCAGCATTGGATGGGATGTACAATAAAATCTAAACAAAAGACTGGTTTATTTAATCCAAATGAACTCAAAGAATACAAAAGATATAAATTATCATACATTATTTTTTGGCCATATCGCCCAGCCCTAGTGAGAATGTGTTAAAGCCCCGCGGGCACAGGATCAGACACTGATCTGCTAGAAAACTGGAAGCGTCTGTAGATGTGGTACTGATTAGCAGTGGAGAGCTGCAGGTATTTCAGCTATGCTCTGCATTTACCACAGGGGAATCTGGCTATAGCGAGCCCTACGAGCAAACTTGCGCGATATGAAAGCAAGGAAAAGCAGAGATGTCAAGTGAGTGATTCCTAAAGTGGTAGACCTTCGCTTCTGCTTTAAGCCGAAATGTAATTGCAAACACGTTTTGCTCTTGTGGAGCTACAGAATGTGAGCAGACAAGGGGGCGTCTGTTTATAAAAAGTGAGCCGTTTTTTGAGTCTGACAGGCTGATGAGGCCCAAAGCAGGACGCATTCATTTATATATAGAGGAGGGGGGTGGTCAATTTGATGATTCTTGACAAGGCCATGCTGAAGCAGATTTTTGGATTAAACTAAAACAATCATAGGGTTGTGAAAACTGGGATCTTCTACAAATCAAACCAAGCAACTTCACCAAACTAGCAATCAACTCATACAAATAATATCAGCATAAATGGATCCTATTATTTCACTGCAGTACAGGCAACTGCAAAGCATAAAAACTAAATTATACGCTACTACAGAAGATTAAATGAATAGAATTAAATGGGCATCTGACAAGAGGGCATCTGTTTGTGAAAAGAGGACCATTTCGAGGCTGACAGACTGATGAGGGCCAAAGCAGCATTATATTTAGACATACTGTATATCTATATGAACAATTTGATTAGGATGACAATAGAGGGGAAACAAAAGCTTTTATCAAGTTAAAATGTACGCTTCATGCCAAGACTGAATTAGCACTGGTAAAGCAGTTTTTTTAAATTACAATAGTGGTTATTGAAAATCAGGATATTAAGTTAAGCCAAGCAATTTTCCAAACTATCAATCAATTCAAGCAATTTATTTGAGCATAAATGGATTCTAATCAGCATGTTAGCTTGCATTACAATCTTTGTACTCTGATTATGCACTTTTTTTGTGGTAATTTGAAAAGCAAACATGTAAAAATATGTAAATGCGTTTCCAAAAAAACACTTTTGGCACAAACCTGGACTAAATTCTGATTAGTAAAAACTGACAATAAAATAAATAGAAGACATGACTAAACATAAATGTGTGTTGTTTTTTAATTTATTACATCAGATAACAGCAATTGTTAATTTTGCACTTCAGACATAAATAAATAAATAAATAAATAAATAAATAAATAAATCACAAAAAACATTAATCAAGTTGAGGTTTACTTTTTGATAAGTGTCATAGTGTAGAACCAAAGACACTGTGACTGACATACACGCATCACATTACACCTATACATAAAATACATACACTTATAAACATGGTCCAATTGCCGACATGCATATACATGGATCTTTGTTGTGTTATCTCTATTGTGCATGTGTGTGTTTGTGTAATGTGTATGGGTTGTTTTATTGTCTAAGGTTAGCATCGTGTGGTGGGTAGTTAGGAGAAGGTTGTATTGTGTGAGAAATTGATTATTAACAGATTTTGTTCAGGTCATAGCCTTGATTTAGCTGAACAATCCTGTAAATTCTCTTTAAATATTGTATAGTTTGTTTTTCTTTATTGTTATTTCGTCACTTTCACCTTTTTGCTGGATTTTTTTTTTTCACTTTGTGACAAAATCACTTTTCACTTTCACTTGCAGCTTCAATGACACTTTTTGCCTCCCATCCACCGGTCAATCATAACAATAAGACTAGGGCTGCACAATATATCACAATGTGTATATTCACATTAGTCACATGACACCATATGCAATGTTGAGTTGGTAGTATAGTTGATAACAATCAATGCAGAGTTTAATTATAATGGAGTAAAAGTTTATCATCTGCATACAAATAAATAGATGACCCAAAATTTTTACTTTACTCCTTATATTATTTCACTCTTCACTTGTTTCCAATGCTTAAGAGTTTCTTTTTTATGTTGAACACAAAAAGAAGATAATTTAATAACTCATAAATGTTTGAAACAAGTGAAGGGTAAGTAAACAGTGAGTGAAATTTCATTTTTGGGTGAACTATCTCTTCAAGGCCTGTGACTGTGAGAACATTTCAGAGTTTAAAACATCAGGCCACCAGAAATTATAATTTTTGAAATTTTGATAAAGATTACATTATATATAATAAAGACTATGCAGTCCTGATTATTTAATATCTGACCTGAATATTGTTACCACTCTGTGTTTTCAAAAAATGTATGTTTATTTTTGCTATATGGTATTTATCTATGCTTGTAAGGTATTTGTTATTCATTATTTGGGATTCACTCCACTACAAAAATCACCCTAGTCACTCTGAAATGAGGAATTCTTTCCAAATAAAGATGTATTCACAACGCAATGTATATTACAGAAATACAAAATATAACAATGTCAGATTTTTCCAATATCGTGCAGACCTGATTAAGACTGAAACAGAACTGATCAATTATTTTAAGATTAAACTAAAACAGTTGTGGCTATTTTAAAATCATCATCTTATACTATAAAAAACAAGCAATGTTACTAAACCATCAGTTCAACAATTAATTTCAGCAGAAATCAACTATATTATACCATTCCCAGTTTAGGAAAGCAAGCATCTGCAAAGAATAAAAGCTAAATTTAAGTAAGTCACTATCCACTCCATCCATAAACGAAGATGAACAAACAAAACATCAGCTACAGCACATCCGTGTGCAAGCGCAAATGTTGACATTCATTATGAATGAGTCAGGCCTCTTATCAGTAAAACACTCCCCTTAATGAGTTCATGATATTCTTTCATAATAATGAGGGTTTCATGTAAGATTATCCATTTACAAAACAACAACCTAAACCAGGGCTCCCTTTTTAGTCAAACCAATAATATTTACCCAAGTTCTGATCCAAAATTCATTCATTTATTCATTTTCTTTTCAGCTTAGTCCCTTATTTCATCACAGCAGAAAGAATCAACAACTTATCCACCATATGTTTTTATGCAGCAGATGCCCTTCCAGCCGCAACCCATCACTAGGAAACATCCATACACACTCCTTCACACACATACACTACGGACAATTTTAGCGTACCTACGCAGACATCGGGATAACATGCAAACTCAACAAAGCAATGCCAAATGGCCCGGTCGAGGCTCAAACCAGCGAGCTTCTTGCTGTGAGGCGAAAGCGCTACCAACTGCGCCACCTATCCAAAATTCATTCAAAATTAATGTTAATATGTACATAATTGTATAAAAATATTAAATCAGAATGAGAAAATTATTAACATACTTTAACATAAGTGTAATATTAATTTATTAAGTATTTAATATAAATTACTTATCCAAATATACTTTTAAAACTAGTTTACAAACTAAATTTAAATTATTTGAACAAAAACTTGATTATATGAAATTATTACATGAAATTAATTATTAAGTTAAATATTGAATATTTAACAATAGTAGATTAATTTTTTTTATATATTTATTCATATGAAATTAATATTAGGATAAAATAATTATTTTTATTATATTATGCTCTTGATATTTTCCCAGTACTGGGTTGCAGCTGGAAGGGCATCCCCTGTGTAAAACATATGCTGGATAAGTTGGCGGTTCATTTCCCTGTGGCGACCTCTGATAAATAAAGAGACTAATCCAAAGGAAAATGAATAAATTATGCTATTAGTATAGTATTTACACATTTTAAGTTTATTTAGTCATTTAAAATCTTGCGTATTATAATGTATTAAAATTATGTAATAACAAAAGTTTTGTACAATGATTATGCAAGGCTTTTTCTTTAGTATTCTGTAATGCAAATATACAAATATAAACACCTTAGGGCTGTAAAATCCCTATGCTGAACGCTGATCAGTAATCCTCTGTCAACATGAAAAAAAAAAAACAGAAGATATAAACAGAATATGAGTGTGTTGTTTTTCCAATTCATGACATCAGATACTTTCAACTGTTTCTTTTGCACTTCCGACAAAATTTAAGAACTTCAGAATTTTATTAAAAATTATTTGTATCATAAAAGAACGGTCAGATTTTGAAGCTGGAGTCTTATGTTTTTTCAACTAATGCATTAGGGGTTTGTTTTCAGTATGCTTATTGCAGTGAAAAATGAGCAACGATAACCTGGGTTTGCAGCCAACCTCCACATGTTTCGACATTAAAAACTAGATAATTATTCCATGTTATTATTCAGTTTAAATCAGCACACACATTTCTATTGTAATCATTCACAAACTCTCATTTGTGAAGGAAAAGGCTTATGGGGCATTAACTTTTGTCAGATTGTTGAAGTGTTTATTAGAAAGTCTATTGTATTTTCCCCTGAGGAGAGTTTGGACTCTACCCCAGTCTGGTGGCCTATATAGCAGCACAAGGTCCAGGCTATTGTTCCGTCCGTGTTTGCGATTCCCCCAGACCGGCTCATCAGGACACGGCTGGGAACTCAACAGGAAACGGCAAAGAATGGCACTGGAGTCTATAAAACTTTAAGAACTCTCTTAAGGATGGACAGTCTGCAAACACACGTGTACAAACACACACACACACACACACATACACGTGTGCATGGCAAACAAACCTGTAGTCAATCAAATGAGTAAACGGGAGCTGCGGTAGCACACACCGCTATCACCACCAGTGGTCGGCTGCTGAACAGTCCTTATGTTAAAACGCTTGCACACAAACCCACATCCAGTTGAATGCTAGCGGCACAGCCGAGGGTCGTCCAGCTCTACTGATGGTCATTAAGGCACAGCACCGCCATCACTCACAGGGTCACAGGAGCATGAGAATCAGCTATATAGCAAGGGGCTAAAACAGACTAGCCTTATCTGAGCCAAGAGAGTGTGTGTGAGACAGTGTAAAAGAGACAGTATCGTCATCCGCTGTAAATACCAAACTCAAGAGGATCACACTCTCAATTATAAGGCAGCCCCATGGCAGCCACAAACACAACCCTGACGAAAACTTGCACCGTCACATGCACTAAAACCCATCTGCCAAGGACAAGGAAATAAAGCAAGCCATTAACCTGCTCTCCCTTCCTCTTGCCCTTCAGAAAAAAAGCACCAAAAATTCCCATTCCAGCCTCTCGTGTGCGGAAATTCATCCTTTTTGCACATTAAAAATCAAGTTTTGGAACAGGAGCATATTCATAAAGCTAGAAAATATAGAAATATCTATATTGCATTGGGCGGCTCGCCAGCTCTCGGCACAACTCATTCTTCTTGCGATCATCTGGTGCATTCTCTATACCAAACAGCATCTGCTGCAGCTCACAAAAGCCCTCATCCACTGAGAGACTTGGAGTTCTAACAGCTGCGGATGTGAGGGGAGATGTGCGTATGTCTCTGTCCTTTTGAATATTAAAAAATAAAGGTGTTTGCTATTAGGAAAGGGTGTGGTTGTTGGCTCTGACCCATTGGGTGTCAGGGGAAAAACAGAAAACGGAGTAATTTGCATTGGTGCATTTGGCATATGTGTTTCACCAAAGCTTATTCAAGTTACACAGGTCTTTTCCCAATTCACATATTCTCTGGGAACCCATGATTAAACACATGGCCTTAGTGTTGCCATCTGTTTTAAGAAACACTCTTAGAAAGAAAGGTAAAACCTAAAAAGGTACACATTAGTACCTTAACAGACCCCCTAGTTTTTCACAATTTTTAAAAAAATTTTGGCAGTAATTGGCAGAAATTTGTGGACAATTTTGCGATTAAAAAATATATAAACATAAAAAAATTCTTATCTACCATATTAGGTAGCCTACTATGTTCGGTGTGCAATCAGACACAATAACAATGACACAAATCTTAAAAATAAAGCTTTTTTATTTTGGTCTCTTGTCAAGACAAGATCTAAAACAGATCTAAAACTTTACGGATTAAGCCAAAGGAAGGTTGTATAAATCTTATTTTTATCTACAATCTCACGTTCTCTCCCTCAGATTTCACTCCTCAGAGCATCTGACATCATGTACCTCACACATAGGACATGCGTTAGGGCTTCCCCTAACGTGATACACCTAAAACACAGATTGCTGCAAAATTTATCAATGGCAGTGAAGCGTATTCTCTCATTAGCTGCAGGGAAAGAGTTTAACTAAATCATTTATCGAATTGACGCACATCATAACACCAGCCATACATGTAACGCACAAATAATGTCCTTCAATTCGGTCATGTCTAGTGGCGTCATCCTTGAACCAACCTTTGTCTGTTTGTTCCATTGCTCCATTTGTTAGATGTTTGCTCCAACTTTCTTTTGTAGACTAAAGCACGCCAAACGCACAAAATTCCCAATTCGTGCCAAAAGATGTCTAATCCCATCTTTGCATTAACTTCACATGTAAATCACTCACGCTTCATCCACGTATGCTTACATCACGTGCACTGCGTATGCAACATCTATAAGTCATCTAAAACAATTAATTGCAAACTGAAATAAACATAATTTGATTATATGGTTTGCAACTTTATGTTTTGTGAGATTATTTACATTTTCTGTCATTATTTTATTTGTATTTAAAAATAAAAATTTTGCAGGATGGCATATTTTCAACTTTTTGTCGCTTTTGCATTTGATTCAGCAATCGCAAAATCACGAAAAACAAGGGCGTCTGCCAAAAAAGTACAACAAATGTGTACCTCATGGTACCTTTAAAAGTACACAAGTGTACTTTTAAAAAAAGGACCAACCCAATGAAAGGTTTTGCATTTTTATTTCGGAGAATTAAGACCTTACATTGATTAATGTATTTAACGTTTAATTAAATACATTAAGCGTTAAGCGTCTTTTTTCTAAAGTGTGAATCCAAAACTAAAACCTTACAAACAAGCAGGTGACAAATTAACGTCAAGATATAAAGTTTTGCAAAGTTTTTTACTTCTTCCAGCAGAGCTACGGCCCTTGCAGAGCCTTGGCCTCTTCAACCACCCCCTTCCAGCCTTCCTAATCCAATGCTTGATTTCTCCAACACTCCAATATGGTTTTTACCACTACATAGTTTTGATTCTGGTAATCATGGAACATTATTTCTTGCACATGATCACATGGAACAAAATTGTAGGTATCCAAAGACTTGTAGGCCTTTAGCTTCTCTCTTGTAAAAACACAGAGTTTCAATGAGATTGTATATATGGGGCTGGATGCTTGGCCATTCCATCTTATCCAATATTCATTGGGAGGGTGCTATCGCAAAAGGACAGGTCAGACAAACGCCGCTCACTTTAACATTAATTTTGCAGAATAATTGTGCTTATCACTGGGTGACGAGCTGTTATAATACACTGAAATCATTATGTAAATAAAATATATATAATATGTAATCAATATAACTTATTTCTAAGATAACAACAAACTCTGTACCGCATCGGATGTCAATCCCTTGCTGTAAATCCTAGAGCTCGCATTTTTATTCTGCAACCTCGCTACGCGCGCATCTTGAATGTTTACAAACATGGTAATTCATCAATACCTACAAAGTATGCTTTTTAATTTCTTGGTGGAGGCTCTTTAAACAGCAGTTGAGGAAAAACAATGAAAAAATAGACATTGATAAACAACTATTAACAGCCCACAGATTACACAAACTCATTTTAATATTATCTTATACTGTAAGACTCAACTCCCAAGTAGAATTCAAGAAAATGTGCCTGAAATAAACAGTCTGAAATAAAGCTGTTATTGGAGGAAACTTTGTTGAATTACAAGCAATCATTTTTGTATTTATGCATTTACAATACAACTAAACTACTTTGATTCATGCACTATAAAACAGTTGGAACCTAGACTAGCAAAGAAAGCTTTCTCATGCATGATGAAATGAAAATACACTAAAAATAAAACACATTTTACTTCAATATGAAATTTCAGCTCCTTAAACATTTAATATCTTATTCATGTAGAAAGACCAAGAACAAGAGTCACATCAGTTGCCCTATAAAAATGGAAATTTCATATGTGAAAGAATCCACTTTTACTGAACAGCATAATGTGCATTCATCATGCATTCTCAGCCTCACTAAAGACACAGTTGAGTGCTTTATGGTGCCTAATCAGTCTAGCGACAAGTATTTCTCTGCATAAACAAGTATGCTGTCATGAACCTGTTTTCCAGCTAAAATCTGAATTTACTGGCAATAGTCTGTCAGAACTTGGAACAACTGAAAAGCCCCTTTGGGATGCTACAAAAGGTGGCGAAGAAAACACCTCACAAACAGCGAATCACACACTGCTCTAAACACATGTTAAATGCAGGTTGTCAGGGGAGGTGTAAAGGCACACACCCCAACACCCCTGTGGCTGAACACCTACTAGTCATTCCATTAGAGTGACACTTACAAATACACACTTGCACATGATGTCATCTTCCTCCCTCATTCAAACCACAGGTATAGGCACCATAGTGCATCACAACTAGGGATAGCCAACGGTGACATCTTATAGTTTGCCATAAACTGTGATAAAGTTCTTCACAATGATAAGAATTAAGCCCGATTTATACTTCAGTGTCGAGTGATCACCCTACCTTACATTACACAGTGCATGTAGCCTCCATCAATGTAAGCCTACATATTTCTGCATTTTTTCTGTACGGCTTTAGCAATAGCACTTCTGAAATGCTAGTAGGCTGTGGGCTTTCTAAGTTCCACTGTGCCAAGTTTTTTTGCCAGTGTTTTTACAGAAATGTGAGTTGCTACTGTAGGATTAGCTCAAACTTACTCATTCAAAAAAAGAAAAAGGGAGAATCTGGCAAATTTTTAACAACTTAAATCAAAGTAAACAAAACATACTGCAAGTATCCATCCAGTTTTCCTCAGTGAGACTCGACACTAGTTAAAAACTTGCACCACTGCCCTCACTCTCCTCACATGGCTCTGGGCCCCACCCACACTTTTTACCGCTACCAAGAAAACCAATCATGAATCTTGCCCTCTACATTGCCGTGTCGAGTAGTTTCTATTTATGAGAGGTGCACGTCAGGGGCCATGTCAGAGTATGATGAAGAGTGTGCGAAGGATTCATGGGACAAATGAGCTTTTAGCAACAATCCTAATTTTATTTTTTTTTTACCCCATATAGCATTGCGATCTCATATGATAGCGACTGCTATAGTTATTCCAGTTGAGTTTTTTGTTTTTTTTTTGGTATTTATCTTTAGGAAATCACTAAAGGCAACAATATCATGTTATCATAACAATATAAGGTGGCAACAGGTTCATAACTGTACTGTTCGTTTACACAGGCCATTTTCATCTAAACACGTAAACAACATTAACTTTACACTGTAACGTTACTCTGTTAAAAGCTCACTCTTAGCCACTAGACTTTTCTTAAAGGGTAATCAAGTGTCATCAAGTGACAGATGTGAAAGTATGTTGTAGGAATACTACATGAGTTATTATGAATTACAGATAGCGAAACATATAGTTTTTTTTAAAGCATTATGATAAAACAGAAACATCGCTATAAATGTATTAAAACGTGCTTGTTTGTTGCAAAAACTAAAAATAACAACAACAAAAAATGCTAATTTGTGCATCTCCTGACTTCCATGTGCAGCCATGCTGACGTCAAATTTTCATACCCCTTAGTTTCGAGTGTGGTACTGAAAAATCTCAGTTTCAAAGGGCTATCTAGCCCTTTCCCTTAGCCCTTCGCCTTCAAGCTAAAATGAGTTGGGACACCCCTGCCCCTTCACATGAATCCACAAAACGAGAGGTAGGGGTAAAGGCTAAGGGGAAGAATTGGGATTGGGTCTTGGACAACTTACAGTAACAATAATAATACAGTAACAGAATAAATATGTCACATTAGCATGTGTGCGAAACAATTTTGCATAAATATGACCTGGTTTGGGGCTTGCCAATGGTGCAGTAGGTAGCACAATACCGCTGGTTCGAGATCCGGTTGGGTCAGTGGTCATTTCCCAGAATAATAAAATGTACCAAGCCGAGAAGAAAATGAATGAATGAATTAATGAATGAATGACCTGGTTTACAAACAAAGAGATTTACTCGCAAACTTTCACTAAAGGTAATTTCATAATATCAGTTCAGTGTTAAAAAAAAAAAAATATATATATATATATATATATACACACACACACACACACAAACCAGACATGGCTTCATAACACAGAATGATAAACAAATCATATCATTCACAGTGTTTACTGTGATGTAGGCTAAGCTGATTAGCATAAAAATACCCAGAATAGTTTGAAGAACATATAAACCATATACTGTATTACCACAAATATGTGTATATTGTCTTTGTTTAAATACCAGTTTGTGATTTTCTATCTTATTTTCACTATGCAACAGCTATTACTGGATGTTTTTAAATTTTTTGTTTGCTGAATATGTGGTGTTTATGCAAACTTATTACATTATTTATTATTGCAACCAGCTTTCAATATGAATGAAGCATACATTACCTTACTTTTTTTAACTTATTTCTGGTAAAAAGGTCTCTTAATGAATATATATATATATATATATATATATATATATATATATATATATATATATATATATATATATATAAATGAATAATCATCATTGAAAACATTGACAATGTTATCTCCAAAAAAATTGTGATATAGTTTTTTCAAAAGTCCATATCGCCCATCCTCCAAACCTGCTCTGCCAAAAGAGTCTCAAAGGAGATTTGCCGGTGCATCCTCCGCACAGACGCTCACACTAACCCACTAAGGCACGATGACACGCGTACAGTCCATCCCACACGACACCTCCGGGCTCCGCAGTGAAGCATGTCAAGCGAATTCCATCTGGGGAAAGGAATTTGACCTCCGACCTCTGTTTATGACCCATCAAAGGGGAGCCTGCTCATTGGTCTGGCAGAGTAATCATTTCCAGAACCAGCCACTCAAAGTGAGTGCGTTCGAGAGGGAAAGAGAGAAAGGGAGAGGGGAGATTTTCCAGGGAGACAAAATGCCTGCAGCCGGCTATGTTAAAGGAATCAGGCTGCTGATGTTCAACAGAGCTCTGCAGAGGGGCCCGTGTTTCAAAATGCAACTTAAACAACCTCTCAGAAGAAAGAAAGAAAGAAAGAAAGAAGGAAAGAAAGAAAGAAAGAAAGAAAGAAAGAAAGAAGGAAAGAAAGAAAGAAAGAAAGAAACTTTTTAAAAATATTTTTAAAAATGTGCGCGCAAATAGTTAAAATATGACTAAAATATATACGTATAAAAATAAATAGTACAAAATTAAGCAGACATGTTGAAATAAATGTAGACTAGGGCTGCACAATAAATTGACATGAAATCATAATTAAACAAAAGCTGCGATTGTAATACACATCTTATTCTATGATCAGTAGTAAAGTAGTAAACAGAGATTTACTACTGATTACAGAACTGGCGTATCGATTGCCTTTGATTAATCAGACAGCCATAGTGTAGATGAGCACATTCTAACAGCGACAAAGACTACATCTTCTCTGCACACTGGCCTAACTTGTAAACATTAGCTGTTTAAGTATTATTATAGCATGCTAGCTAGCTAGCTAGGAAGTTAAACCATGACATCACCAATTGAAAGTTTGATTTGAAAGTGAAAAACACCTTTATGACAAAGCACAATGTACTCTTACTTGTCCTGATTCTAACTAAAACACTAGCTATGTTTTTCTCTATAGACGCTTTTTAAATTAATGCGCAAAACAGGAATATCGCATAAGACATGCAAATAAAGCAGTGTTTCAATCAAAGAGTCAGAGAGAACAAAATCGTCACTTCCAGATTAACTGGCGACAAATATCGAAAGTAAAAAAACTAATTTGCTGCGGTAGGTGAAGCTGCGTGAATCTTTTCTTTATTTAATAAATGACTTGTGGCTCAAGGAAAATCCTTCATCTATAGGTGAATGGCATGATATTGTAAAAGAGGTGTGTGATATGGAAGTACTGAGAAGAAATGTAATGTTCAATTTTTATTATGGCCCTTATATCATATATATATATATGAGCAATTCCATGAAAATGTCAACCTTGCCATGAAAAGAAAAATGTTTTCACCAAAATAGCAAAACCGTTTCTACATTTTTTGCGCAGGCAAGTGTTTTACAGTACTTTAAAAATACTTAAAAATGTCGCTGTCAATGTTTTCAAACTATTATATTTGATTTACCAAAGTCAAACAAATGACAATTTCACATCCGTCACATCCATAACGAAAATGTGTCACATCCATAAAGCTTTTTCCTCAAAAATGCAAAAAATGTCAAAATAAAATAAAATCAATCAGTTTTGTTCTATAAAGAGCCAACTCTTATCCATTTGTTGAGCATTATTTATTTTGGGTTGTGCAGTTTAATTCACAGAATTTCTACGAAATATGTTGTATACTGTAAACTCACAGACTTTTTTTTGTCACATCCATAACGCTTGTTTATTTTCCTCATTTAAAGTATAAAAATGTTCACAGATTGAAATTTTTTGATCCCATAACTCTGTGGTTAGTTGTTTTGGAAAATATAAACAGATGGTTCAATATAATGTTAATGTATACTTTCTCTGCGAATTTATGTTTTGAATCTTTACTGCTTTGTCACATCCATAACGCTGGAATCAGCCATATATATATATATATATATATATATATATATATATATATATATATATATATATATATATATATAAAAAGCCTTTTGATCTTTGATGTGTAACTCTTAACAAAATTTTATATAGCAACATTTTATCAACCATAAATAAGAATGTAAATAAGATTGCATTCGGTGACCTTCGACACTTTTATTGTATGTATTTTTTGTTTCCATGTTTTTTTTTTTTGTTTGTTTGTTTTGTTCTGAACTGTTTCGAAAAAAAAAGAGAAAATCTAAAAAATAATAATAATAAATGACTTGCGCCTCCAAAGACAAATGCCTGAATGCAATGAACACGTGGTGACGCATTAATATCGCTCTGTAGGTCTATTAGAGACATTCATAAATATTCCTTGCAAATCTAATAAATGCTGATGACATAAACGTACTAAATCGCACTTCAGCAGCGTTTATTTGAGAGCGCACAAGAAGATCTGCGCGCTCTTAAAGCGGCTTATATTTGAGGGGGCGTGCAAGAAGTTTTGTGGAGAGAGAAAAATCAGAGGAAATCAGTGCGCAAGCAAATAGATCTGCATGCTGTAGGCTATTACATAAATGCGATCTTGACTTCTAATACTGCGCTCATGACATTTGTCATTAAAATAATGCCACAGTAAGTTGGTAGATCCGTGTAAAAAAAAGGCTTGCTGCCTTTTTTTTATGTGCATACTGGAATTTGTTCAGTAAAATAGTTTCCATCGTGGTTTATGCACATCTTTTCTTATAAAATAAATCGTCTATTCTACTCCGTTATGCGGATACGTTTTTATGCACAATTTCAAAACTTATGTTTTATGGTGAATAATCAACCATTATTCTTTGCACATGTCCAAAATGTGCATGAAATAAGGAGGATGGAAACTTAGCTACTGACTATCAGAGCAGACACTAGAGCAGGGGTTCTCAATCTGTCCTGGAGGACCGGTGTCCTGCAGAGTTCCAACCCCTATCAGACACACCTAGGATGGCTAACCAAACTATTACTAGGGCTGTTCCTTAATTATTAGTTCTTAATTCTTAATTCCAAGAACGCAGAGAACGGACTTACGTTCTTGTGGAAACCGGTCTTGCCAGGTCACTTCAGAAAAACGAACTCAGGAGACCACCGAATTGACTCTATCACTGTCTCTCCTCTCCACCAATAACTGGTGTGTGGTGAGCGCACTGACGCCGTTGTCCTGTGGCAGCTGTCGCATCATCCAAGTGGATGCTGCACACTGGTGGTGGTGTGGAAAGACCCCCCCTCATGATTGTGAAGAGCTTTGGGTGTACGGCCATACACAATAAATGCGCTATATAAATACACATTACATTACATTACATTACGACGAGAACAGAGATCGTGTCCTGTGTGAAATGAGATGCTGCGTTCTTCCTGATGGTCACATGACCTTACGCGTTTTTAATGAAAAATTATTTAAACAATACAGCATTCATGCAACAATTTATTGTTTTCCCCCTTTTCAAATTATATACTATGCATAAAGACCCCGTAATGTGTTTGAGCCTTTATAAAGATTTTCATGGTAATGTTTATATTCACCATTTCGTATAGGGAAACTTCTGAGGTAAATCTCTGAACTTTAATAATAAACCTTTTTAAAATGCTGCACTTCCCACTTCCAGTCTCAATGACATCTGAGATTTCTCGAGCGAGTTCGGTGCACAAGTCTGCATCCATGCAACCTCGATATCAAGAACACATCCAGGACATTTCACCATCCTCCGTTCTTGCGGTCTTGAGTATTAGAACTGAACTTCGGCAGTTGATGATGACATTACACAATGATGGCGTTACACAAGAACACGAGAACACAAGATCGCTGAAGAACGCATATTGAGAAACAGCCTAGGCTTTCTAGAAACATTCTTGCAGGTGTGTAGAGGCAAATTTGAGCTAAAATCTCCAAGACACCGGACCTCCAGGATTGAGTTTGAGAATCCCTGCACTAGAGGCTAAAAACACCAGGTTTAAACAGGATTCTGTCTCTCTCATTGCTTTTTAAGTCTATACAATGCCTGAAGACTTCAACATTATCTACCAATTGGAGTACAAATAAGGAGAAGGGATAGGAATGTTTACTAGCAAAGAAACTTTGCAACATTAACCAATGTAAACACCCTTTGAGAGAGCAGCAAAATAGTCTAAACAGCATGTGGTATCTGATGATCTTATACAGGTGAATATAGGAAACTATACTATTTAATTTCGGTTCAAACTCATCTCATTTTCCCCCGGCGTGCATGTGGAGTTTTTAAAGTTCACTCATTTGATGCTGTTGTTGGTATAATCACCTTCTTAAAAAGCAGCAGTCTACTCCCTCACTTCCCCGCTCTCAAACTGCTGGAAAAACATGATTAGCTGCTAGAAACATGATTAATGATTTCTGTTTCCCGGGCTGCTGCTCTGTCTGGGAGCATCGTTACGGAAGGAGAACTTTGCAGAGCTCCCAAGAACCCTGCGATGACAAGAAGGTCTCGCGTCAAAGACCCCCCATGAGGTTAGAGGTCAAGGGGCAGCCCAGATTAGGGCGACACGTCACCTCGCTTTGGGATTTCAATTAACTCTTTCACAGTCCTCCGTTACTCGGGCAACGGATAATCCTGCCGCGACAGATCCAATGCGCTGGTTTCTCTCACCCGGATTAGACCTAATCCTGAATGAAAACCAACTCACAAAGCGAGCTCCAAATCAAACCCGCTTTTTGCCCAAAAGCAGCCAAGCAAAGATCACCAGCAGCCAAATTCACAAAGCAAAGGTCCTGATCTATAATGCCAGAATGAACCGCAAGTGGAAACCGTTGAGATGATGAGGTCAACTATCTAAATCCATTCTGGCTGCATTAAAGGTTGAGCATTACCAAGAGAGATCAATACGCGCCGTCTTTTAATGAGATATTAATTAAGAGGCGACTGAACATCAGAACCTTGACTTAACAAGCTCAACGCTCTTATTAAAAGCAATTCAATATCATGAAATATTACATCTATCAATCTATCAAGAGCTAGCTTTATCTATCTATTGATTTGCTGGAAGTAATTTATGGAGTGCTGTATAATATGCCATAAACTGCACATAGTATAAATTTTCTAAAAATAAAAAACTGCACACGGCCATACAGTACTGTATATGGCTACTGCTGACCCCTTAAAGCGTCTGTAGTCCTCAGAGAGGGACGTCCCCCTGGGCCCCATCACTTTTAGTCTTACTTACACGGCCAGTCTGGAGATCTTGCATTATTTAACTGGCTTTCAGTACACAAACCACAACTGCCTGAGGAAGTGCTTCAGCGGCAGTATCCAAGAAGAGACGACGGCCAAATGAAATGAACCAGACAGTAAATAGTCTATTATTGAGTTCACACTGCTTATACCATACGGAGGAATCACAAACAGCAAACCTTAACAGACCACTGAGAGCTGAAAGGTGGGAAATGTATCTTGCACACACAGCCTAACTTTACTTATATACACATGCAAAGCCTTATAAACACATGAGACTCTTCTGATTACGGACTTCACATCGCCTGTAGCTAAGCTCCCAGAGATGCTTTCATCAAAAAGGCAATAAATAAACGCACGATTCAAACCAGACCTGAAGGGATATGTTGTGATGAACGCATTTAAATACAGCAAAAAGAAATTTTGGCTTCGAGGTGCTCCCAGCCTGTGACTTCCATTACAAGAGCCCTAAAGCCCTTCTCGATACAAAACAGGCTAACGAAAAGAGAAAAACACCACGGCACCAGTTAATAATACCCTTAACAGCTGGTTTGGCATCAGTGAAACCTACCCTATGCTTAACATAATACACTGTGAGTGCCATGACAATGCTATCCAGGATCAGTTGTAGGGGCCATAGAAAACTCCACAGAGGGTGGTGGTAAAGCTGTAGTCTGCAGGCAGATGGCAGATAGCATTGATCGGATCCAAGTCCCGATAAGGCCGAGGGATAGATGCGCTGTCCTGGAAACTAGAAAGGAGAGGTGAGTGGAAAGGTCCCCCACACCCCGTCCCAAAAGAGAAATCCACACCACTGACGGGTATTGATGCACATTAACAGTCCCAGAAGTTGTAATTTAATTCTAACAGCGTGTATCACTAATAATGCTAACTGATGTAATGTTCAATATGCGTTAAGAGGTCAAGGGCTGACCCAAGATGGGCAAAAGCTACAAAAGCTCATTCGAGGGCCCTTCACACGTTCGTTCACTATGGTATGCAACCTTACAATGAGGTCAAAGGTCACACTTGGTATTTCTATCATGACTCGAATAGCTGAAGTAAACTCCGAGAACTGGGTCAAGGATTAACAGGTTAGTTATTTTCCTAAAAGGGAAAGCTTTTAGATACACTTACCCCATCATAAACGCATCACTCATCTATTCCTAGGCTTATGACAATATCGAATTGTCTTGTTGCGATTAATTGATGAAGCTTTTATAATAGTACACAATATTATCCTTTGATAAAGAGTATCAGTTATACAGTTATATTCACCCTCCAAGTACTTCAAGGACAACACAAACACTTCATTAAACATGTATAAACAAATAGACATCACCTTTTTGGAAGGACACTATACACTGTATAAGTGCAGGTTAACTATGTTCATATTGCTAAACACAACTCCTTGACCTTTTTTAATTTGACATTGAATGTAGTACAGTCAGTGAATGACAATTATTGTGAGAAGCACCATACTAATAAACTTGAATTTAATTAAGTTTCACAAAATTGACCTGCAAAATAAGTTACTTAAACAAGTATAATAACATAAAATAATTAACGTATTGCGTTATTGTACATACATGCTCATAGAAAAATGTCTCAACCAAATTAAACTGCAAAATATTTATAAATAGTCTCATTAGTAAGTGGTAAACTGGTTCAAATTAAACAGTGAGAAAAGTCTCTCATTTATTACAGGTTCTGTATTAATATTAGTTTGAAAAATACTACCTAATTTAATTACTTATTAACTCCTAATAGCTAATCAAATAAAGCAATTACGACTTGTAGTCAGATTGTGACTGATTTTAACACTTTACTTGTCATTGCATAAGAAATAAACACCAGCTTAGATTTAAAAAAAAGCTTTTGTATCTTTTATCATGAGTTTAATTAAATTAACTAATGTTAACTATTGGAGCCTTATTGCAGTGTTAATGTAAAATAGCCTTGTTTTCAATCGACAGATTCAGCATGTAGCAACCCAAATTCACATGCGAAAATGATCACTATTAAGCTAACCACATAAGTCTTCAAGCAATTGGTGCTGATATAAAACCACTGCAAATACAATGTTGTGTATATTCTTTAAAAAAAAGTTTAAATATTTAATAATTAATAACAGCAGAGCTGCACATAATTGAAAAAAATATTGCAGTATTTTGCAATAAATACAATTTCACTAGATGACCTGAAAAACTGTGGTTGTTGTTGTTGTTGTTGTTGTTGTCGTTGAAAGATTTCATAATTTTAGGTGGATTACTATTAGCATTATTCAGCTTGATTTTACGTTTTTGTCAGTTTAGTGGCTAATTTGTATGAATTCATACGAGTTCAGTCATACGAAAATGTTTGATTTTAAAATGGAAACCCCACCCCTAAACCTAACCATCATTGAGGGATGAACAAATCATACCAAATTGTAAGAATTCATACGAATTAGCCACTAAATTAAAAAGTTATGAAATATCATGAGATCGTGTTTGATTATTCTGCATAATACATAACCAAATCACAAGCACAGATAAATACAAGAGAGTAAAGATGCAAATGAAATAAAGGTGTTAAGGCCTTTTATGATTTTCTTCATATAGCATTCAGACACTAAACTTGAACAAATTTAATTAAAAATATCACTGTATAAACTGTAGGGTTTAATTATTCATAAATAATTAATTCACCCTATCACACATCGCGATGTTTCACATTAGACATTGTACGATACCTAATTGGTCGACATCGCCCAACCATACTGTATATTCTTCTGTACCCTACTGTATAGTCTTCATCGTATAAATCTTTTTAATCTAAAGCTTCAAAATTAATAATTTCTTGTGCTTTCATATTCTCTTGAAATGCTTAATATTAATAATAATAATAATAATAATAATAATAATAGGTCACAAAATATGCAAATGATAAACTTTCACAACATTATGAAAAAACTTTGCAATGACCATCTATTGTACCTGATTAACCATAATCATTACTGGATATTGCACATGCTACTGTACGATGAGACTATTGCAGACTGTGATATCAATGCCAAAAAGATAAATTGTGCAGCCCTAAATCACAATATTTAGAAGTGCCAGAATATCAATTCAGCGGATGTTCATTATCATGGTATATTGTAATACTGAACATCAGCATATGTCTAATTCCCAGAGGAAGGAAGTATATAATATCATACAGCATTTGAATATAAAGCTGACTCATCTTTTCTGGAATGAGATACTCTGTTGGTCATGGTCAAGCTTCAGTGGTCACCAAAGAAAGCTGCTAATCTCACAAGCCGCCTCATACGTTGACAGCAGAACAAGAAATACAGCAGCTCTAAACAAAGGAATGCAAATGGCTTTTTTATCCTCCTAAATCAGCTGCTAGCTCTTTTATTTCAGTGAGTGGTGGAAAAGAAAGAGGACGGGAAAACACAAGAAGAATGAGAGCTCATCATTGCGGTCCTGACATCATGAGAGTGGCACTGATCCTACACTGAGGTTCCCAGCTGAGACCTCCAGTCTGTTGTGGGAGCGGGAAAAGCTGCATCTCCTCTGGACGACGGCCATGACAAACAAAACATGGTCTGACCCTTCAATCTCCAAACCCTGCTCAAGCCAAAGCACTATTTATACGCACTCAATAACTCAGTAAAAGGAAATGGTAATGAATTTGATGCAGCATCGCTCTTTGCACGTCGTACCAAGGCACTAAAAATATACAACACAGTAGGCCTGCTAATAAGACTGATCACATAAAAAAAATGAAAAACTAATCTCTATTCCTGTCAGATTTCTATGGCGTCTAAATATCACACGCTTTCTCAGAGGGATAACCATCTGCCAGCCGTCGGTGTGCACTTATATAAACGTACATAGTAGAAGAAAAGTGAAGACAGAAACAATTTTATTATCTCTTCCTCTGATCTGATACAGTCAGCTTCAAAACACTTCAGGCCTGACTGCCTTTATTGTGTTAGTTTGACGTCTCCGCAGATTTGAGGTGCAGAAAGAGCTGATAATGGATTGGAAAAGTAAATTAAATAAACTTGTGTTTTATGATAAACTCAATCAAAAAGATATCATTGTCTGTCCTAGAAGTGATATTGAAGCAAACTAAAAAGGCAAGTAATGAGAAAGTCGTCTATTCAAAAAAAGTAAAACATGAAACAGCAAACTGGTAGCTAAAGCGGAAGAATGTGAAGAAGAGATGCTTGTGGGCAAGATTTTGAGTATGGAAGGTACTTACCACCACTGGCAATAACTCAAATGTCTAAAGTTTTATATTTTTCTTTCAAGAACCTACTTTAGTCTCATTTGAACATTCTTTCCTTCCAATAACTCATTTTAGAACTTGCTTGGTAAACAGTAAACACTAAACCACTATTGGCCAATGGAGTTCAACACAGCTTCAGTCATAAAACATAAATAAAATAAAATCAACCAATGATTTTCTGGTAACATTCCCAGCAATAAGCCACAAAGTGTGACTGCTAGCCGCAGTCTTCTCATTTATAAATGCCATGCAAGCTTGTGACTAGAACTGTGACGTCCTGTAAACGCCATAGATGTTATTAAAGTGGAAAAAGGCGCCAAAGGTGTCTACACGCAACGCCTCATGTAAAGTGGGCACGGACCTTTAATAAAGCCCACTCCACACCGACAGAAAGACACAAGAGGAGGCTGGCACTGACAAGCTCGAAGGTGAGAATGTCAGGGATATTTAAAACATCCGTCAATCACAGCAAAGGCCGAGTGCGCCGAACAGAACCACTCAAAGTGAGATTAATTCTGACATGGTGCACTTCGTTTCCCACTGAGGTGAACTGCTTTGACATAAAGGTGGACATTTAAGCCTGTAACGTTGAGATTGATACTCTAGCATCACTTCATAACACAAACTGCATCAAACTACCAGAGACTGAATGCAAACTAAGTGGTTTATTTTGGGAAAACAATTTAGTTCATTAGTTGTAGCTAACGTTAATATCTATATAAGAAAAAGGGGGCGGGGTGTCTAATTCAAGAATAGCTCTTACATTGAATGCAAAACACAATTCGATCAGTCAACAGAATGGCTGGTTATTTTAATAAATCGAGACAAATGAGTATTTCATGTTAGTATATATGGTTAGCCAAAATGCAAAACATTAACATTATGATTCACTTAATGCAGAATATTTAATGTCAATAAATGCATTCAGTCTGCTGACAGAAAGTCTGTAAACAAACATTTGAGCGACTGAATGCGTTTTGTTTTATTCTTCACACCATTTGTCAACAGATTGTTGTAGGTATAATCATATTTACAAATATTGCTTCATCAAAATTAGCCTGGTAAATGAAGCATATAGACCGTGAATCCGATAGAAAACAGTTATGAAATAGATTAAAACCCCTAGAATGTCCATCGCTACAAAATAACCGTAAACGGAGGTTTAATAACTTACCAAAATATAAACATTACTATTTTCTAGCGGTTCTGTTCATAAGGGATGCGTTTTATACAAACAACAGGTTTTCAATAAGCATGGAATAGGATGTTTACATAAAACATGTAACTTTTGAACAGAAGACGCGCACTCGCAGTTAGAAAATACTCAATCCAGATTCGAGTGCTAAATGCTGACTGTGGTTGAAGTCTACGTTTAAATGACTAAATGTCGATAAATGTTCATGGTTAATTTTGAGCTCTCCGTTTAAAACTTTCATTTTAATAAAAAAAATGCATTCTTCCTAGTGTGAAGCTCCTTCGTCTGAAAAACCAATCCTCCGTAGATGGACAAGCTAGAAAGCTGAGAAACGCAATCTTTCAGTTCACTCACAACAAGCACATACCAGATTACCTCTTTGTTCTTAAAAAAGCGCAACAATACGTTCAAGTACAAAGCAGACTTTACTGACATCCTCAGTGAAATAAAGCAGAGAATCTCGTGCATACACATAAACACACATAATCTTCGACTATCTAACAGTTGCCCGCCTAACAAAAAGCCAAAGCCTGTTTCACATAAGAGGTCATTCAATCGCCATATAAGTAGTATAAGATTTTATAATCTGATAGAGGTTTATATGTGAATGCCATAAGTAGATACTCCACGCGTTAAATTGCAAATGAGAAATTGGTCTAAATTTCTTCCTCTCCAATGCAAGCCCGACAGTTCTAACCTACATCCAATTTTGCCAATTCCCGGTTGAATCAGTGTTGGCGAGATTTTACAGACAGCCAACCCACATAACTGTCACACTGATACTGACAATCCAATAGCCAAATAACTAAACAATTGAGAGGAGCTGGACAGAGCCTGGTTTATGTGTTTAAAAACGCATCCAACACCCCTCCCTAGCAGTTAAGCTTATCCCTAAAAGTGTGATATGCAGTGGTAAGCTGAGCTATCCAGCAAAAGCATCGCTTACATTCTGCATATTCCCAGAGAACGCCCCTGTACCCACATAACCTGCATGTTACTTATTTCAGTAATTAAACCACAGGGAATCTAACCAAGTTAGTCATCCGCTATTGCAGCTCAGCACAGACATCAGCTTGTTTAATGCGTCAGTTAATAGACGCCGAGGTGTCAAACCGCATTTAAAATGACCACATCGCACTGCTCTGCTGCTCCGTCGCAATCAAGTATCGATACATTCACGGTGAACGCTGAAGAAAACAGCGCGCGACGCACATCTGATCACCCAAAAAACTGCATTTTCCTCCAGACAAAACTGCATGGAAAAGTAGCGCCTGTGCGTAAAGAGCCGAGGATACTCACTTGTGCTCTTGATGCCTTGGTTTATTATCCTCGCCATGCGTAAAATCTCAAACTTGAGTACATTTCCTCGGCAGCAGTGTGTAAAGCTCCGCGTGCACTTTCCGAGTGTGAAGTCTCAGTACGGCATGAATGAGGAGGAATGCAGTCCGCGCGCCCTCATCGAGACGCAGCCTCGTTTTGAGTCTCCGGGAACGCAACACACTGCCAGAGTCGTTTATCTCGCGCCGCGGCCAGGCGGCGACATTGAGCGCGCTCCAAGCCTTTATGGTGAAATATACAGTTAGTCTGTAGTCTTAAACACCGGTCCGTTGCACCACCTGTCGATGTATCTATGCACATTTATTACAATCACAGAGAATATGGTTTGTTTGTCTTTTGCGTGCGCCAGCCAAGCATGAAGATATGCATACAACAGCTTTATGGGAGTATTGTAACTATTATTGTGAGTAATAATACCAGTTTAAACAATTAGAAATTATCTAAAA
Organism: Danio rerio; assembly: GCF_052040795.2. Classification (NCBI taxonomy): domain Eukaryota; kingdom Metazoa; phylum Chordata; class Actinopteri; order Cypriniformes; family Danionidae; genus Danio; species Danio rerio. Next base: position 37,409,571 of record NC_141043.1, on the reverse strand, counting down.
GAGTGAAATCAGAATCAGATTAACTCGCCAAGTGTGCGCAGACACAAGGATTTTTGTGTGTGTGGTATATAGGAGCTCAGGGAACATACATATACATAGGGTTACACATACATGTATACAAGATAACTGAAAGTATATTTAAATAAGTGGGAAAGGAAGTAAAGAAAATTATATACAGATAGACAAATAGATAGATAGATAGATAGATAGATAGATAGATAGATAGATAGATAGATAGATAGATAGATAGATAGATAGATAGATAGATAGATAGATAGATAGATAGATAGATAGATAGATAGATAGATAGATAGATAGATAGATAGATAGATAGATAGATAGATAGATGATGGATGATGGATGATGGATGGATAGATAGTAATTTACAATAAAACATAATATTATTATACTAGTGTAATGGTATGTAATTATATATTGTAAAATAAAATACATGTAGCAATACAGCAGTCAAATTTATAAATTTAAGAGTTTTGATACAAAAACCTCTAAATGCCGTCTGAAAGTTTCTTCTAAAATGTGTATTTTCATCAGGCTCTTGTGTGTATGTTCTGTAATATCACTTTTATGGCAAAGAATAAGTCATTTTCCTGGTCTTTAAAGTAAAACATCTCAACATAAACAAAGGAGGCTGAGAAAAATGTTCATTTTAGATTGAAATTTCAGATGGCACTTTTTTTGCATCTGAACTCTTCAAATATATATTTATTAATGTAAGCTCTACATTTTAAATGGTTAGTTTTCTTAAAATTAATTTACAACTAACATTAAGATAAAACGTAGAAAAGAAGATTGATTGACAAAAATAAAATCAGCAAAATAACTAAAATTATATAAAAGTAGAAAGAGTGCCTTTCAGGACTTGGGCCCCATGGCTGGAGTTGCTTAGAGCCCCCAAATCACTAAAGCCGCCCCTGATTATATGTGTATAATGTTTTTTTTTATATATATATATATTGTTCAAATTACAGGAAGGATGACATAAATTTTTTAAACAAGTACAGATTTCAAAATGAGTGTTAAAAAGCTGTAATATAATAAGTTTACAAGCACAGGTTTTTACCTGCCCCCAAATAGACCTTACCTAACAATAGTCACGTTGGCAAGTTGAGGTAACCAAGGCAACTGTACACTGTCGAAATGCTTAATGTGACCAATTTCGATTTGCAAGACAATAAAATATGACAATTTATTACATCTCACCATTTATGCGTTTGTATACCACTTACAGTTGAAGTCAAAATTATTAGCCACACCTTTGATTTTTTTTCTTTTTTAAAATATTTTCCAAATGATGTTTAACAGAGCAAGGAAATTTTCACAGTATGTCTGATCATATTTATTCTTCTGGTGAAAGTCTAATTTGTTTTATTTTGCCTAGAATAAAAGCAGTTTTTATTTTTTTTTAAAACATTTTAGGGTCAAAATTATTAGCCCCTTTGAACTATAATTTTTTTTTTGAGTCAACAGAACAAACCATCGTTATGCAATAACTTGCCTAATTACCCTAACCTGCCTAGTTAACCTAACTCTATCTAGTCAAATATTATTTACCGTCATCATGACAAAGATAGATAAATCAGTTATTAGAAATGAGCTATTAAAACTGTTATGTTTAGAAATGTGTTGAAAAATCTTTCCGTTAAACAGTAATGGAGGGAATAAACAGGGGGCTAATAATTCAGGGGGGCTAATAATTCTGACTTTGACTGTATATGTCACAAAATATAAATAGAAAATACTACAAAATTGTACGGTTTGTATACTTAAAATGTAGTGGTTATATAAAAAAAGCATTTCAATGTTCAAGACCATTTCTGACAGAAAGAATTAGCTTTTAGCTTACATTTAATCATAAATAAAATCTGAACTGGTAACACTTTTTAATGTTATAACATTAATAAATTTACTATTTAAGAATAAAGTCTTGTGCAACACTTATTAATCATAGCTCAATATTTATAGTTAACAGAGATTAATAAATACTGTAATAACTGCATAGTCCATCATTCGTGTTGAACTATGAACTTGGCCATTTTGGAGATTTTAAGTGTTACCCTTAAACTCTTTTAAAACAGTGGGCATTCATTACATGATAGAACTTCATTTCTAGTACACAAATATGTAAATATTATATACATTTCAACATAAATCATAAGACATGCATACTGTAGCTTTAAACTAAATGTTAGTTACACTCCTGGCTTCGCTAATATTGTTTTTCTGTGTACTTTCAGAGAGAAATCATAAATGTGCATATAATAGACGTGAACATATAATGCCGAATACAGAAAATATGCTGTTTGTATTCAGACATAACGCTGGCAATTGTCTTATAAATTCTGGAAATACCCAAGTAGAAACTTTGCTGCTTTATTCTTGATCATTAATTGGAAGCCATAAAATGTGCGACTGGAGCAGAGCACAGCCACATAACGCATAACAAACAATCATTAAACACAGTACTTTAACAATAAGACGAAATCTGTTCTGTGTTTGCTTTATATGGTGTTATAAATCCTTAGATTACAATGAGGTTAGTTTCTTGTTTGACCAGTTACTGACAAAGACCATCTCATGTTAGAATGTATTTGACCACCCGCTAGGCTTTTACAATCCCATCATCCTACTGCACACATAACCTTCCTTACAAAGAAACCAGAGCATCTCTGATAAACACTGTGGATTCAGGATCAGACTTGCACACCCACTGACAAATCCAGCGCTAGACTGAAGACGGAACCTGAATGCACAAACAAGGCTGTCGGACGAGTCAAAATTTACACTAAAATAAACTACATTCTACTCTGACCTTTATAACATGGCTTTGTAATATCGTATTGTTTGTAGACACAATTCTTCAGTGATGTGAGGCTTTTCTGGTGCATCACTGATGGCTTCGCTGGACATGCTTGAAGCGGTTTTTCACATATAAGAGTATCTGCACTCATTTTGTCCTGCTAAGAGGCTGAATGAATAAAACAAAGAGAGTATATCGGGTTGGGGACATTATAATGGGTCAGTGACAATTTCACTTTGAATGTTTTAGGAAAACATTGTTCATGTCAGCAAAACAAAGCCTAGTGGAATCTGATTGGGAAGAAAAATTACAGAATCCATAAATATCAGGGCCTCTCTATTGCCCATTGATCTGCGATAAGGTGAAGAAGTAAATGTGAATATGTTTGCTTGACTGAAGAAAAACATATCGACTGCTAGTCTTCCCACATCCAAAAGTTTTCTTTTTAAAACTTACACTAAACTGTAACAAGAAGGCAAGGTTTATGTTGAACTAGAACTCTGAGTTACTTTTCTTTAATTGAAATGCAGCTAAATGTATATACTGCAGCTATAAAGAACTTTGAGAACTTTTTCTGAGCTTAAAAACTTTGAGGTACAGGTTTAAAAACCTGTATAGGTCATAATAATGTTGCCACTATACCCAGGGCGTACTCACATTAGCTACAGTTGCCTTGAATTGTCCGATGCGTCCCTGTCCCTATTCCCCTCTCCCCTGACAGCCTGCGCTTACACTGCTTTAACATTCTGAACCTGAGCACGCTTACGTCATCGATGATGTGACTGTACAGTTTAACAGGAACCGCGCCTGGGGATGATTCGGAGCACACACTTGTCCACAAACTAGGAAATTTGCCTCGGCATGGTTCAGAAAGCAAAGTGTGAGTGCACCCTAAAATTATGATTTTAATAGATCGCAAGACTAAGATACTAATACTGAATCGAGACCACAACACTAAGATGCTTTTACTGAATAGAGACCGCAACAGTAACCTAAAACAGTAGAAATGTAATTGAAGAGATGATCCAACATATAATCTATATCTAACTTCTTTTTAATTATTTATTAAAACACATAATTATAACATGAAGTTGTTCCATTGACCGCCATGTTATTGCTGCACTGTATTATATTTATACATTTTTTTTTAAATCCTTCACTTACAAATTGTACATAACTTGTGTGCAACATAGCCATTGATGGATGAATGGATGGATGGATGGATGGACGGATGGATGGATGGATGGATGGATGGATGGATGGATGGACAAATGGATAGATGAACATAATAATTTTGGACAAAATAAAACACATATGGATGGATGGATGGATGGATGGATGGATGGATGGATGGATGGATGGATGGATGGATGGATGGATGGATGGATGGATAGATGGATGGATGGATGGACACAAAGAAATTACATTTATCTACCAGATTTGATAGATGGATGGACAAAAATAAAGAAAAACAGATGAACAGATGGTTGGATTGATGGATGGAGGGATGGATTGATGGATGATTGGACAGATGAATGGGCAAAAAGAAAGAAAGACAGAGGGATTGATTGGAAAAACGGAATGACAGCATTCAATAGATGGATGTAACACTTGATAGAAAGATGGACTGATGGATGGATGCAAGAAGTAAATAATAAATAGAATGATAGAACAATTAATAGAATGATAGCCCATTTGAATGGATAGATGGATGGATGGATGGATGGATGGATGGATGGAAGGATGGATGGAAGGATGGAAGGATGGATGAATGAATGGATGGATGGATGGAAAGATAGATAGATAGACAGACAGACAGACAGACAGACAGACAGACAGACAGACAGACAGACAGACAGACAGACAGACAGACAGACAGACAGACAGACAGACAGACAGACAGACAGACCGACCGACCGACCGACCGATCGATCGATCGATAGATAGGAACAGTTAACAATTGTTGAACAGATTCTAATATTTATATAAGACTAGTATTACCACAAAATGTACACCATCAAGCCATCCCTCTCAAAACTGACCAGAAACGATTGACTAATTCACAAGAGCATACTGAGAAAATGAGTGAAACTGAAGCACTCCAACTGATAAACTCTGTCAAAGTTACAGAGTTCAACGAGCAGTATTAATCTGTAGCAGAGAGCTCCTGCAGGTGCTGGTCAGGTGTCAGGTGCTTCTAGAGCCAGGTGTAGTGTGGAGGACTCAGGTCATTCAGTAGTTGGCCTTGCATCTTAAAAACAAAGTGCTCTGAATGTTAGTGTGCCGTTCCTCCCGGGGGATGCTTGCAAGGTCAGTGGCATTAAGAAAGTCTGACTCAGATTGATTAGGTCTGAAACTTTTCTCTCCAACTTCGATAGTCTCCGTGAAGCAGGTGGCGACTGTGAAGTGATTAGTCATTTTTGTTTCCTTTTATCCCAAACTTACATTCCTCTCCAAATGAATACAAGAATGCTCCCATTTCCCAGCATATAATCATAGCTGTATCCATACATGTCCAATATGTGGGCTGTAACAGAGCCTCCCCACTCACCTACTCTGAACCTTTTACAGAAACATGAATTCGGAGGCCTGCTGTGCTGGCTGTTGCTTTTGCAAACACACAGCTGTACGTTGCCCCCCGTTCCCAGCCTCCAGTTTCATGTCCTGCGGCTCCCGGCCGAACATTTCCTCACAGGACATTGTTTCACCAAGAAGCAAAGACTTCCATACAACGCGAGATGGCTCGCGGGGGCTCATGGCGTATCTCTCCTGGCCAGCTCCGCCTTGATGTCAGCCATGCATCTCTTTCACATCCACTGCAACACCCAATCATAATTAAAATCTTGTGTGGAAGCGGGAGCAAGGGAAGCTAATTAGGGACAAACACTTTCTTTTTCTCTGGCGCAAATCAAAAAGAAGAGAAAAGACCGGCTGCTTCTGCACCCCTGTGATGTGCGACTGGGGCAAGTAGGAGGAACTGGCGGAAACCGAGTGTGTCTATTCTTTAACATTTTTTTTGATCATGTGGAACATCACAGACCTGCTTTTGCTTCTGTGCTCACGCTGCAGTTCTGTGTGAATTAGGTCTGTCTAACACACTAAATGATGGGAGAGAGGACAGTAAGGAACAGAGAGCAAAGGAGCGTGGGCGTGGGGACACTGTCTGGTGTCTGCATCCAGAAATAAGCGTCGTTTTGTTCCTCCCTGGCTGGATAATTAGATGTTAGGCTAAGTGTGTGTTTGTCTAATGGATGTGTTTTACATTTGGGATGTACAGAGCATTGATGTCCTTCTTTACACGTCTTGCATTAAGTCATTATGTACAAGCGGTTGTATCAAACTTCATTTAAAAATAGCTCATTTAAAATTTCTAGATTTTTTTTCTACGTTTCCGGCTCTTCATGTAACAGTCAATAATATTGACATGAAAGCTAAGAATAAAGCAATGTATGCAACTTAAAGACATGCTGATGATGTTACAATAATATTTGATAAAATGACTCAAATTTAGAGAGTCAGCACATACAACAAATAGCCTAGCTTGCAATATGATCACACTATGAATACACAGTGACTGATAATACAATGAATACTACACATCTTTTGGACATTTTTAAGAAATGGCTGAAGACACATCTGTTTCTGTGCACTTAATCCTCTAATAATAGCACTCCCAATTTTAAACGTTACCCATCTGTGTTTTCTTTAATCAAAATGCTAAAGGAAATTTGACTTCTCACAACATCTACACCGTGTTGCTTTGGATAAGTCTGCAAAATAAAAAAAATTAATGAAGTCAGTGTTTGTGACTGACAACTATATTGTTTAAAGTAATGAATCATCTAACCAAACACACTTTTTTCCCCTTAAAGTTGGTCTTGAATAGAAATTATACTTTACTTATTCACCCTATGTTATACCAAATCCTTTATGACTTTCATTATTTGTAGATACTTGCCATAAAGTTTCTGTGTGGAGTTTTAAGGCTGATTTATACTTCTGCATCAAGCGCACGCGTATGCTACGGCGCTGACGCATAGCCCTACGCCTTTGCCGTTAGCTTCACTGACGTGCACGTCTCAAAAAATGTAACTACACATCACAACGACGTGTAGCGCAAGCTCTGATTGGTCGGCTTAGTAGCGCTGACAAGTCTGGGCAGGACAGAGAGCCGCGCGACGGGCGCGAGCCCAATAGAGCGATTGTTTACAAGTGTGGAGTCCATCGAAGGAGCTCCTGATGGAAAGTTTTGTTTTGTGTTTACCTCATAGTTAAAGTTGTTGCACGTCCGCCGGTTCCTGCTTCAAAAGAGACACATTAACACCTCACTGCCAACTAGCAATTTGGAAAAGACCAACAGAGACAGCGCGCAGAAGTATAAATGCACAGCTACGCGCGTTGCATGCGCAGTTGGTTATGCCGGTCACTTGACACAGAAGTATAAACTAGGATTTATGCAGCGCATGCACTTCCAACTGCAACCCATCACTGGGAAACACCCATACACTCTCATTCAATATGGACAATTTAGCTTACCCAATTCACCTATACCACATGTCTTGGACTTGTGGGGCAAACTGGAGTACCCGGAGGAAACCCACACAAACACGGGGAGAACATTAAACCCCACATAGAAATGCCGACTGACCCAGCCGATACTCAAACTAGCGACCTTTTTACTGTAAGGTGACAGTGCTATCCACTGTGCCACAGCGTCGGCCATTTAAAATAGTTGTCAGAGTAAAACATGTTTTTCTTCTTTGTTTCATAGTGGACTTTAAGGTGGCACATGCCTGCTGGCAATCTTACAGAATTAAACCTAAGACTTTGAAACTCCCCAAAACAAGCAAAAATTTTGTCAGAGAATAACTAGGTAGGACTGGTCAATAACATTTTAAGTCATGGCTTAGTAATGGGTGAGATGTCTAAAGACTGACAGCCGATTCCAGCTGCTCTGTGAATGTAGCCAATGTTTATTCAAGACTACAAGGATTTTAACCTCTGCGTTAAGTTATGAGGTCAACAACCTCAGATATTACTTCTTAACTTTTCACATTTGCCTACAAACATAAGCCAATTCATAATCAGACCTAAGCAGAGAATAAGACTACATATGCTTCTGCCAAAACGGTTGTAATTGCTTGCCCAGTCCTGCCCTCGTAATTGGGCAGTGCATCACCCGAATGTCAGTCCCTTAGTTTTAATTGCCTTTCACGGTATGCGTGCATCGCCTTCCTGACTAAATATTGCACCCTATACTGGTCCATTCTGGCTGTCTATTATGTTATACATAAGACACTGTAGTCTAACATCCCTAGACACCAATTACTTGCCCATATCAGACCGATCATTAGTCCCAACCGAAGTCAAAGACTGAGGCCTGACATGGTGAGTGTAAAGGGAGTCTCTCTCTCTTGCTAACCCCCTCCTTCCCTCCTCCAAATCGCTTTCATGTGCCAGACCCTGATCCTCTATTTGCGATTCATCAACAGGCCATGAAGCGTTTCTACTGTCTGCAGGAGCTGTCCATCGGTTCCCATTTCTCTTTGCCATCTATCGATGTAATGCATTGCGCATTACTGTCGCCACGGCAGCACTTACCAACATCCGTCCCCTTGGCAAAAACCTTGTTGTGGTTTCTGTCGAATAGAAATGAATTACTTGGTTGTGACAGATACATTGTAATGCTATTAAGACAGAGAAAAGAAGGGTGGATTCATGTAGAATAATAACGGTTTGAAATGCACATACTCATCAATGCATCATTGATCAAGTTTTCCATACCGACATACCGAGAGGGTGTTAACTGAATTTGGTTCTGGTTTACAGTTCTTCTTCTTCTTCCAGGGGCACTACGGCCCTTGTAAAGCCTTGGCCTTTTTAACCTTTTAATGCTTGATTTTTCCAAGCACACACTCCTAAGAAACGTAGATCTTCTTCTACGCCATCTAACCACCTCTTCCATGGCCTTCCAGGATGTCTTCTTCCTTCAAACTTGTTTGTACACTTTCTTAACAGCTCTCTGCTTGGCCAATTTCTCTAGGTGACCCAGCTATCTTAACCAGTTCATCTTTATTTCTGTGACTAGGTTTGGCTCACCATACAGGTCTGCCACTTCTGCTTTAATCCTTATCCACCATTCACCTTGGTCACAAACTGGTCCATAGTTCCTCCTCAAGATCTTTCACTCCCAGTGACACTCCCTTTTCACTCTAAGTGACTCTAGCTTCATTGCTAAATGGCTAACTTGGATTTTATTGAGAGAATAGCTGGGTTTATGTGCTTTATGAAGGCTTAAAAACAGAGTAGATTTGTTTGGAGCAGTGTCTAAGTCAATTATATCCATTCAGAGGTGCACTCAGCTCTGTGAGTTCATAAACTCCTCCAGAAACTATACCTGGATGATGGAAGCTTTCAGCGGTGCTTCAGACTGAGCCAAGCCCAGTTTGATGAACTGTTGTCCGGTGTTGGCAGGAGAATTTCCCCCCGGGACACCAACAACAGGCACTACTCATAAATCACGCCCCAACAAGACAAAGCTCATGATTGGTTAACGCCGTGCAAATGTCCGCCGAAGCTTAGATTTTCCAACTCGAGCGATTCGCGAGTTAAAACCGTCAATCGCACAAAACATTCAAACCACACCACTTAATTTGCACTGCCTCATTTGCGTGACTTAACTTGTAAATCACTTGCACTTGACTTGAAGTGGCAGTTCTTCACTGTTGACAATAACTTCAGGGCTTCTGCCATAATGTTCTTAACCACGCCCCTCTTACTGTTTATTTGCTATGAGGGAATGATGTGCAAAAAGAAGCCCTGCCTTCTACTCAATATTCTGTTTCAGTTGGAAGTACATCAATATACTGAAATAAAAGTCTCAGCAACTTCCTGTTCACACAGACTTACAATGATAGAATATTGATCGATATGTGGTGATATATGTTAGTTTACATCAATTGATTCTTTTATGAAAACCTTTTCTTAGCAAACTGCCAGAACTTTCAACTTCGTTGAAGCACATACAGACCTGTGACATCCCTTTGCTCTTTGCCAGTTGGGTAACAAAGGACTCCTACTCAAAAGACTACTGTAAGACAAGATAAGAGAAGGTGTCCGTGTTATCAATTCCAGCATGCATCAGTGCAGTGGTGTAAATGAGTGAGGAGAAAGGAGGGCTGGCGCAGCCCTCGGGGAGCACCCATCCCTGAAAGCAAGAGCGAGAGGAAGAGACAGGAGCAGAAAGAAAGGGTAAGAGGAAGAGAGAGAGAGTCCCATTGCCTGTCAGATCTCATGACTTTCTTTGTCCTTGCAGTAGTATGTTGTTATTTCTGGAACCTTATCTAACAAGAAATTTTGCAATGTGTTTGGAGGAGCGAAAGAGTAGAGTTGGAACCAGCCAAAGAACTGCTCTACCCTTCAGCAGTGTTGCACTTTAGCCACAAAAATAGAGAAATGGAGGATTCAGTAGTAGTGGTCATAAAATATAATGTTTAATGTTGGAGATGTGCTGTCTTGGGCTGTTATGAGTGTAAGGCTCTGCTTCCTCATGGTATTAACATGCGTTTTCATTCATTAAATTGCAAGTGGCCAACTGAAATGCATTAGCGTTTTCACTTGGTTTTAACATGCATTCAAATGCTTCTTGTGTCTTTTTGCATTGAGATTTAGTGAAGAAACATTCTTCTTATTTTGTCAAGCTCAGCATCTCTTTCCCTGAGTGAAACACATCAGTACTGTTGAATCAATTAACCCATGCTTCTACGTACAAGAGTGAGAAGGAAAGCAAAAGATACGTGTGTGGATTGCAACTATACTTGAATAATAACCCATGTCTTTTGATACAACAATGTGTGAAGTATGACAAGAAATCTGAATGAATGCCTCTGGAAGCAATCATTCATTCATTCATCCATTCATTCATTTTCCTTAAGCTTAGTCCCTTTATTCATCAGGGGTCGCCACAGCAGAAGGAACCACCAACTTATTCAGCATATGTTTTACACAGTGGATGCCCTTCCAGCTGCAACCCAGTGCTGGGAAACACCCACACACTCTCACACACATACTCTATGGCCAATTTAGTTTATTCAATTGACCTTCAATTCACGAAGCCAAGCCTGCTCACAGAAATAAAGAGAAACAGTATAAGATGGCTGGGCCAATTAGAGAGGCTCCCCGAACAAAGAGCTGTTAAAAGAGCATACAAGCTAAAACTATAAGGAAGAAGACGTCCTGGTATGACGTAGAAGATGATCTACGTACCCTAAGAGTACATGCTTGGAGAAAGCAAGCTTTGGATCGGGAAGGCTGGAAAGGAGTGGTGGAAGAGGCCAGGGTTCTACACAGGGTATGACGCCAATTTTTTACCAAAAATAATTGAGCGCACCGGTGATGTTGACACGCGAGGAGAAGTGAACCGCGAGAAGATTACAGACCTACACATGAGAAAACTGGTGCTTGCTGATCGACCGCGAGGAAATGGGTGCTTGTGAGCTTGTTGTAAACCCTCGCGCACGCACATCATCTTTGCATCATCTTTACATCATAATGTACGCTTTTGCTGGCTCTTCTCTCTGCTCACACAAAACTTTTTGGATTTTTATCAGTCTTGGGGCGACACTTGTTTTAATTGTTATCTCTAACGTTATTGGTTACCCTCTCTGAAAGTTTACACTTTCGGAGGGTTTACAAAGAGTTCATGAGCGCCTGTTTCCTCGTGGTGGATCAGTTCAGTGCTCGCATTGAACACCGCCAATGCGCGCAAGCACTAGTTTCGTTGTGTGTAGGTCTGTAATATTCTTGCGATTCACTTCTCCTCGCGTGTAAACATCAACGGTGCACTAATTTATTTATTTATTTTTTATTTTTTTTTGCCATAGATTTGCCGTCATACTTTGGACTGTGGGGAGAAACAGGAGCACCTGGAGGAAATCCACGCCTGGAGCAAACTCCACACAGAAATGTCAGCTGGCCCAGATGGGACTTGAATCAGCGGCCTTCTTGCTGTGAGGCAACACTGAGCCCCTATGTCGCCCTCTGGAAGCAATCGAAAGCTCAAAATATTCTAAACACTATTTACACCTAGAAGTAGAAGTAGTAGTAGGTTTATTTTTATAGCACATTTTTACAACACAGCATTTCCCAAACTGCTCAACACAATCCATACTAATTAGAATAACAAATCATACAACACATAAATTAAAATTACAACTAAAACAAAAAACAAACCCCTCAACATTCAAAAGGATAATCTAAATACACCTGTAATAATGCCATCCAGCAGTGATTAGATTAATGAAAATGTATCTTATTACCATGTGTAAAAAGGCCCTAAATGTAAGGATTTTACTAGAAGATGCTGGTGTCATTCTGCAATTCACTTAGTTTTTCCTATTTTAGAAACAAATTACAGCAATAGCCCTATTTTGGATGGGACTATTTCAGGGGATCATTAGACACATTTGTGTTTCACAAAAGTATTTTTCAATTGTAATTTCATTCGAACCTCCAAGCTTTCGTTTTTCTTACAGTAGTTGCCCTATTTACACTAATGCCTTTTCTTACTATTTTCTAATTTACTAGTGTAAACGACACCTCACAAAATCTCTGTAACAAGTCCAGAGCAAATTGCCCACCAAACTCAGTAGCTATATTTCCATCTAAAATGCAAATTGTATGCACAACACTGGAATATCTAATAAAAGATGTGCAAATAAAGCAGTTTCCATCCAATGAGTCACTAGCCCCTTTCACACAGTGATACCGGTAAATATCTGGAAAATTTCTGGAACGACTTTACCGGTATATTCAAAAAAGCAATGTTCACACAGGCGAGGACATTACGGAAATTTTCTGGAAAAGACCGTTCACACATCCATTCCAAAATACCGGTAAATTCTGACATCATTCACCACAAATAAGCTTTAAACGGCTGCGCTTGTATTTGTAAACATTTGACTAAATTACAAACTCTGTGAATGATCAATATTGTGAACAACTTTTGCAGGGTCACTTTCGCATGTCGAGATGTTCATAATATGTGCGTGTGCAGTCGCTCACAAGGCTGTTTCACAGGCACACGCAAAGCTTGAAGGTAAACAAACAACGGCTTATCATAAGCATCTCATCGATGATTTTTTACACAGTTGGCATTAAGAAGAACATATAAACGTGATCTGACTAACTTCTAGCGGCTAAATGTGTCTGGAAAAATATTCAAAGGCTTTTATTCTCACAAACCGCGTGAACGTAAATGCGTCTGATTGTTGTGATTGGCTAAAGCAGACGTCTCACGTCAGCACATTCTAGACGTGGACGCGCTCTTTCCGGCAATCTTCCTTCTGCATTCACACAGCGCAGCATTCCGGCAAATTGCCGGTAATGTTACAACTTCTCTTTCCGGAAAATAGCCAGAACGAATTTACCGGTATTTTCAAAAAGGACCTGTTCACACATACAACCTTTCTGGAAAATTGCCGGTAATTTTCCGGAAAGGTCTGTATGTGTGAAAGGGGTTAAAGAGAACACAATCATAACTTCCTGATTAACTGGCATCAAATATCGAAAATAAAAACAGAATTTCCTGCAGTAAGAGAAGCTGCGTGAATCTTTTTTTTTATTTAATAAATTACTTGCGCCTCAGAAGACAAATGCTAACACACAATAAACACGTGGTGGCATTTGAAGTTGTGAGATGTGGAGCACAGAAGCACTTGACAGTTCTGGATGTATAATAACACTATTACTGAAATGGTTGAAGCGTTTTATAATGACCAAAACGACATTTCCGGTGTTTTATGGGGTCAGCCGGCTGGTTTATTCATTCCCACATATTTTTTTTATCATCACATTATCTCTTTCACATAACTTTTTTAATGCGCATACTGATATTTGTTCGGTAAAATTGTTTCCATCGTAGCTTATGCGTAATTGTTTTATTGGATAAAATTGTGTGGATGTTACCACTATGATATCTATCAGAAGTTAGATTTTCGATGCCATACCTGACGAATAAATTTCAGTATTCAATGACAAAATGACGTTGGCTTAAAATGTTGGCTTGACATTTTAGTTACTTACCAACACAACCTAAAAACTGCCAAATATCATTGTCTAATGATGTTACAGCTTGACATTATGTGGACGTTACCACTATGATGTCTATCAGACATTAGATTTTGGGTACCAAACCTGACGAATAAATGTCAGTATTTGACAATAATATAACGTTGGCTTAAGATGTTGGCTTGATGTTTTGGTAATTTGCCAACACTCTAAAAACAATCAAATATCTGTGTTGATTTATGTTGTTATTGGACGTAAAATAATAACGTAAAAACGAAAAATAACGATCATTGAAATTTGGTCACCTAACATCACGACCTAAATCTAACCTAATATTAACGTCTTATGATGTTTTATGCCTGCTGGGATGACTATAAACAGTCCATGCAATGTGCAGATGTACAAAACAGACCCTTCCACCTCTGTACAGCAATAAACACTTATATGTCAGTCCATTATGAATTAATACTTGGAATTACAGACGTCTGTGACAAATACTCAAACATTAATTAGATAATTAGTGTCATCCAAAATGGGGTGCTGTTTTAAAATGTGCTAAAATGGATATCATTATGACCTTTCTCAATTCTCTAAATGGCCTACATCACCTGGCCTATACTACCCATATACATTTTTTCGACACTAAAATGATACATACAACTAAGAACTCTTAAGTTTCCTAAGCAATGAAGGTGCAACAGATCTCAAGATGTTGTACATTTGCTGTTTACATGCATAGCCACAATCTCAGTATGAACTTTCCAGTCCATCCTTATCGCATATGTGTTCATTTAATAGAGAAACTGTGGAGTGGATCTAGATGCTGATTTGATGGAGGGCTTCAGTCAGGTGGAGAAACCCCCTCCTCAGCCTCCTGCAGCTGGGAAGACTGACGTGGAGGCTCACAGTCTGATTTACTAGGTGCTCTGGCAGTTATCTAAATGCAAAGTGATGGCGTAATGGCAGTCGCAGGTCTATGTAAGCGGCCAGAGAGGGTCCCGCTCTTCTCTCAGCCCTCACAGGAGACCCCGCAGCGGGGCATTAGCCCAGCCAAATGTAGCAGAATTGATATACTCAGACAAAATATGGGGATTATAGCCTGTCAAGGTTGGGGGAGGGAGAGAGGAGGGATGATGGGGGGAAAATGGACGGCTCATCATATATTGGGTGATAAGAAAAGAACTGTTGGGAAAGAAGCAATCATCATCATCACTGTGGGAAAATGAGAGGACAAAAACCAAACTCGGATGCACAGTGTGAAACAGCTAATTATATTGTTAGTACTGTTATATATTATTATTTTAAATTATATTGCTAGTATTTTTTTGCTACCGTGGCAATTTCCTTTCTCCTTTTTTACCGAACAATATAATGCAACAAGGAACAGGTAAAATTTTCTGTACTATATTTAATTTGTTATTATTTATTTGTGATTATTATTTATTTGGGAGGCCAACAATAACCTGATAAATACAAAAAGTATGCTGTGCTTTAATACAGTGCGAGATTTTGGAGATCTGCTGGACATTTGGTCTTTTCGACAGAGAGAATTAATTAATTCATAGCTAGAGCCACCCAGCTTTGCCAATGTGACAGAGCATAGAGCTTGCTATTCACTGTGTGTGAAGTCCGGCATGTTGCTTCAGTGCTGCATAGCTTGAGGTTGTTTTTTTGGAGGAACCGCAGTACAAGACACTAAAATCCAATGATCAGTGACCATTACAGGCACTTCAGCCATGAGAGCACATGAAGGAAATCAAATCGGTCAGTCGTGAGATTCTGTGTCACGATTTTACTGTCCAAGAGAAACAGATTGAAATAAAACTCATGAACGGCTCAGGGACCTATTTTACTTCTATTGGATAAATGTGAAATTAAATTACAGTCCTAAATTTGGATTTAGATTATTTCTCAATAATTATTTGGATAAAACATTTTAAGTCATCAGCTTCATTATTATAGCCCTTCCCAGCAGGCACACAATATCATAAGGCGTTTAATATTAAGTTAAAATTCAATGTCTAGCCAGCATCTAAGGACGTTTATGATTTTAGGTTGGAAAGTGACCAAAATCATAATAGTGGTAACGTCTACACATCGTCGAGGTGTAATATGATTAGATATTGATATTTGGTTGATTTTGGGCAATGCAGTGGCGCAGTAGGTAGTGTTGTTGTTTCCCCTGCGTTCGAGTGGGTTTCCTCCCGGTGCTCCGGTTTCCCCCACAGTCCAAAGACATGCGGTACTGGTGAATTGGTTAGGCTAAATTGTCCGGTGTGTGTGTGTGTGTGTGTGTGTGTGTGTGTGAGTGTGAGTGAGTGTGGATGTTTTGCAGCTGGAAGGGCGTCCGCTGTGTAAAAACGTGCTGGATAAGTTGGTGGTTCATTCCACTGTGATGACCCCAGATTAGTAAAGGGACTAAGCCGTCAAGAAAATGAATAAATGAACGAATTTGGTTGATTTTAGCTTGGACATTGGACACTGAAATTGACCTGACGTTGGGTTCTGATGTCAACCCGATTTTCATTGCAAAACAAAATCCAACGTCCCCACGACTTTGGGGTATGTTAAGGTACAACATCAATATGACGTCATGTTGACGTCCTGTGCTTGCAGGATTTATATAACAAGGATTGTTTCAAAGCAGTGATACATTGTTAAACAAGAAAGCAACAATCAAAATTGTCAAATTTAAATGGTCCTAGTACTGAGCCCTGTGGTACCTCATACTGAATTTATCGGTAATATGGGACCTCTTTAATAATGCAACAAATTGAACCATGAGCAGAAAGCTGCTGCTAAGAGAGACCAGGTATTCTACAATCGAGAATGAGTGTCTTGTCATCAAGTGGGCCCTGGATTCCCTCAGGTATTACCTTCTGGGGATTCATACAAGGAAGGACCAAAATGCCCACATCACAAGGTGGTATTTAGCACTCCAGCCTAACAAATTCAAGGTACAGTATCGGCCAGGGAGGCTTAACGTAACTGCCAACTACCTGTCTCGGTACCCAGACAGTGTGCAGCCTGGACAAGTAGTGCATACACACACACGCAAACACACCATCACTTACCTCATTTCACATTCTACTGTCATGAGAGATCGGGTGCACATGTATCCTGATAATTTCCACACACTTACCACCTCATTACTGCATACATTTTTCCAGATACACCACACATACATTGTTGTTTAATGTTTTGTCTTGTTGAAATGTATAGGATTAGTCGGACTTCTATATTGTGCCGGCCAAACAGTTTATGACGTCTGCCATGGCGGCACAATGCGTACAAAATCTGACCAAACCATTGTTGTGTTGTTACATAAATGTATTAAGTACATATTGTTCTATGGTATAACATAGAGAACATTATGGAAGTTATACTTACCTGTTAGTGGTACCCTCCAGGTAGGGAGCAGAGCCTGGACTATAAAAGGTAATGCCAGACTCCCATTCAGGACTTGATTACCAAGTCAGCGAGCATGCTATAGTTGAACTGTACCTTGCAGGTACTGTTTCCCTCCAAGAAACACAAAGTCACCACATATATGAATATGATTATTCATATATATATATATATATATATATATATATATATATATATATATATATATATATAGCTGGTCATACTTCAGTTTACCATTTTTATGTTTGGACATAGTTTATGAGAAACTGAAATGTCCTTCAAATCTAATGCTAATGCAAATCTAATGCATCAGTAATACCATGTGCATGCCAGGCTGTCGTGTTGGCAACTATTTAATTTAACTAGATTCAACCAAGTAGCTAATTGTTGATTATGAATGAATGAACAGCCTTTGATGTCAACAACAAAACTCTATAGTATTTCTTCTCTCATTTAAATGAGCTTTATAACCTTATTTGGCTATTCAGAATTATAATATGGTTGCATTTTGTTGTGATGTAACGGACCATTGTTTTTGTTCATATCCCTAGAAAAAAAGCGACCCAATTTCTGGTCACGACCAAGATGAGAAGCATTGTTCTGGAAAGAGCTCGATAAATTACACTTACCTGTGTGCACTTTAATGTTTCATTGTTTGTCATGTCTTTTTAAGTGCCATCTGTATGATTCAGCAGAGATCAGACAGCCTTGCTCATGTTCTCTCTCTCTTCTGTTCCCATGGCCTGTGAAGCATTTCAGTTCATAGAAAGCCACATAAGGCTTCTTATTAACACCCATCCTCCGCTTCCCGACACATCAGCTCCTAAACGAGCCGCGCACATTCCTGTAATTCATCTTCCCTTATTCGGCAGACCTTCTCTCTCACATTTTGTCTCTTCTGCTCTCCTGTTCAACACATCTTTCTTGCACCTTCCATGAATAGGCTACAAAATAGAGCCTGAAAGAAACATTTTTTTTACTCTCTCTCAACAAGTGGTCATTTTAATCTTCCAAAAGCAAATGCTGTCAACCTCAGGAGACACAATAGAAAGGGCAGGTATTCCTTTTTTATTTACTGTATAAAGAAAGCTTTTTGTTTTTTGTTTTTTGCAACCCTGCTACTAACTTGACATAGTAAAATTTTTAAATAAATGCTTAATAAATAAGTGCAATATTTTGTATATTATATTATGCTATGGCGGCTCAGTGGCTCAGTGGTTAGCAATGCAGCCTCACAGCAAGAAGATTGCTGGTTTCAGTCCCGGCTGTGCCATTTGGCATTTCTGTGTGGAGTTTGCATGCTCTCCCTGTGTTAGCATGGGTTTCGTTCGGGTGCTCCGGGTTTCCCCAACTATCCAAAGACGTATGAGGAATTGAATTAACTAAAATGGCCTTTGTGTATGAGTGCGAGTGTGTATGAGTGCTTCCCAGTAGTGGGTTGCAGCTGGAAAGGAACGGCATCCGCTGCAAAAACATTTGCTGGAATAGTTGATGGTTTATTTCATTGTGGCAACCCCTGATAAATAAGGGACTAAGCTGAAGTAAAAAGAATAAATGAATGAATATTATATTATATTATATTATATTATATTATATTATATTATATTATATTATAACTGTATTCAATTATTTAAGAATATTTGATTGCAAGATGGAAACTCGTACAGTAAGCTTTATTTGTAAGAGAGAGAGAGAGAGAAAATAGTTTAAGATTTACTTGCCTTCACACCATGCTGTAGAAAGAACTCAAATGATGTCACTTCCTAGATGTGATTGTAATGTGCAGTTTATTAAAAGAACGGTCAGTCAGGCAATGATCAACAAGATCAAACAGATACAGCAAATTCAGTCGTGGTCAAATAACAGGGGAACGGTTAGTACAGGCAGCAGGCAACGTAAACAAACAGAACAAAGCAAGGGTCTAACATGGCAAGGCAAGGTAAAGGAAACACGTCATAACGTCACAAAAACAGTATAACAAGACTCAGCACTGATGTGAGTGTGTGCTGTTAAAGTGGTCGTCAAATAGTCTTTGAGCAGCTCCCAGCTGTGTGAGTGTGTGATCAATGGAAATTTGGAACAGGTGTGTGTGAGCTGTGCATGACAGGATATGTAGTCCATATAATGGCAGATTTGGAGTTCTTTATTGATCTGTGTGTTTAAAGTTGTGTAAAGTAACAAATTACAAATACTCAAACTACTGTAATTGAGTAGATTTTCTCAGGATTTGTAATTTACTAAGTAATTTTAAACGTCTACTTTAACGTCCATTGAGTAAATGTTTAGTGCAGTATTGGTCCTTTTACTCCACTACTTTCCTTCAACCTGCAGTCACTACTTTGTTTATTTCTTTGTCTTTGGGAATTAGAAAAATCAGTCCTGTGATTCCTGTCCAATCAAATCACACATAGAAGGTAAATCACCTTCCAACTTTTGGAAGCATTAAAAGTGTCCAAGACGATGTCTAAAATCTTTACACACATTGACCCAGAGACTGTTTAGATGCATGTCACTGATGAGAAGATGACGGATGTTTACTGTATGATGACCGAAACAGCCTTAAACACCCAGCAGGCAAAAGAATGCAAAAAATAAATGCACTACAGAATGTTACGTTTACACACATCCACAAATTACATGTAAATGCATCAGTTTTTTAAAGCGTAGTACTCACTACTCACTATTCTTGAGTACTCTTGAAATGTTTATTTTTACTCATTCTTTGAGTAATCTTTAAAACAGATACATTTACTCCACTTGCAATACATTTTTAAGCAAGTTATGGTACTTAAGTATGATTTTTCAGTACTCTTTCCACCACTGCATGTTTACCAGTGATGTGCAACAGCTAGATTGACGTTGAGCATAACAGTGATGATGTCACTTGCTAGATGTGTCCTTGATTTTAGGTACGAAAAAAGTGCAAAATAATAATTTGGTTACATTGCTGTAAATAAATTTCATTAATTCATTCATTTTCTTTCCAGCTTAGTCCCTTTATTAATCTGGGGTCACCACAGCTGAATGAACCGCCAATGTATCCAGCATATGTTTTACGCAGCGGATGCCCTTCCAGCTGTAACCCATCACTAAGAAACATCCATACGCACTTATTTACACACTACCGACAATGTTTTAGCTTACCCAATTCACCTATAGCGCTTGTCTTGGGACTGGTGGGGGACAGCAGAGTACCTCGAATAAACCCACGGGAACACGGCGAGAACATGCAAACTCCAAGGCTCGAACCAGCGGCCTGTAAATAAATGTATTGCATTTAAATATTATTTTGCATATTCTGTTGAAATGCTTTGATTGAAACTATGATAATCATTGCAGGCGCATGAGCTCCAAATATGAAATCACATGTTAAAAAATAATATGTGTAATACAAATAAAACATTTATATTTGGAACAATTTCAATTAAAAATCCATCTGGTCACATTTTAAACATTTCTTCACAAGGGTTTCAAATGTGTTTCATACATGCAGTATATTTCACATGCGATGTCAATGTACCTGCACTTGATAAGCTCAAATGAAACTCATGTAGTCTTTCTGTCCTGGAATAAAAGCTTGTTTTGAGTGAGTTAATAACATAAGAAAACCAAGGCTTACCGCATTCATGATGTGTCAGTGGTAAGTGCTTTTCTTACCTTTCCATGTTTCCTTCCTGTTCCTCCCCATTCCGCTCTCTTCATCCCTTCCCTTATTTTTATTTTTTTACCGTTAATTTAACATGCACTTTATTTATTACCGGCTGCTCATTAACCGCTTCCTCTCATCTTTTATTTCATTTTATAGTGCGCACTCTTCACGCCCACTTTCATTTTACTCTCTCTTTGACTTCCTCCCACACAACACCTTGCATTTTCTTCACTTTCCTTCCATTTACAGGGACAGAGCGGGGCCAAGGTTACAGCGACAAAGGCCGTAAATGTATGTGCACTGGGCTCACAATGACAAACACACGAATGGACGCCCACACTCAATCGACGAAGATGAGAGCGGCGTGTCGGTTTGGTAGTGATGGGAGGGGTTGGATAGTGTTTGTGTAGGGTTATAGAGAGTTGTCCAGCCAGAGGGGAAGAGCAGTGGCCTGTGTCTGTTAGCATTTCGCTTCACTTCTCTCCACGTTAGCCTCACTCGACCTCCTCAAGCTGCCTTCACCCCGGCTCAAACCTATTGCAGCGAAGAGCAGAAATATTGCAAAAAAATTATTCTGAAAACAAAGATTAAGTCCGTTAGGAACATCAACATATGACAGAAAACTCAAGCTTCTGATGGTTGTAATATGCCATGTGAAAATGTATGCATAATGCCTGGTAAATATGATTAAATACATTCTAACATTAATCTCGATGAGGAAAGGTAACTATTACACTGTACATATTGGCAGAAAAGTGGCTAATATGTACAAATTCAGTCAACAATGTTTTTTAAAAGCAGTCATATCCACAAATCACACATGTAAACCCAACTTTAATTGGGAGATGAACAAATCGTACAAAAAGTTTTAAATAAAATCATACAAATTCATACAAATTAGCCACTAAATCAAATAAAATTACAAATTATTATTTAAAATTGTTGAAATTTTCTTATAATTTATAATGGAGCATCAGATCTGTTCTCACTGTGTCTGAAAAAAAGGTTAGTTATAAGATCTGCTCTCTCTAAGCCCCTCCTCTCCAAGACGCTACTCAGGCTCTGATTGGTCAGATGGTCCAGCCTGTGATTAGTCTAAACATACATTACCTTATATTGACTTCAAATGAAGAAATCTTACCTCAGCACTTGTAATCACAATATATGTAGTAACAATGAAGTAGGGCTGCATAATATATTGTTTCAGCATCGATATCTCAATGTGTGACTTCGCAATTGTCACTGCAGGGATTTGCAATGTAGTCAGGATTAGAGTTGACCAGAAATTACAGTTACAACATAGTGGAGCATACCTGTCAATCCTCCCATTTTTCCAGGGATTCTCCCGTATTTTACAGTTCTATCCCGCTATCATGCCAGAAAAGTATTTTCCCATATTTTCAGTCTTTTTTCTGAAGGATAAGAATAAACATTAAAAGCCGATCCTTCCTACAGTATATGCGACCCATACCGCCGAACCACTATTTCCACTATTTTACCACTATTTTCACTATTCAGAAATTTCGAGCAAACTTAAACATTTGGACACAATAAATTAAACGCCTGTAGCTTATAGGTTAACTGCACATTTGTACTCCATTAGAACAATATAGTGCTGATATTATGACTTTACAGTGAGTACTTAATTTCTGCATCTGAATACTGTTTGAGTCCTCAGAAAACCATAAATCTTTGTTTATTTGCATCTTTTGTCTGTTGTATTTAACTATGCGTGTCATTTTAAAATTATGTTTTATGCATATACCTTCCCCTACAAAATCACCCTAATCTTTACAAGCTATCAAGTCATCTGGTGAAATTGCATTTATATCGCAGTGATTTCAAATTGCAATGTCAGTTTTTTTCCAATATCGTGCAGCTCTACAATGGAGCCAACCTCATTTTGATTCCTCGTTTTTTTTTTTAGAAGTGCATGCAAAGTAGACTTATTTGCAAATGTGGGATACCAGGAATACACCTCTACTATTTTTGAAGCACGTGCTGGGCTTTTTAAGGACCACAACGAGTTGGGACCATGGTTTAATGCCTCGGCAAAAAGATGGTGCTCACTGACAGTATAGCGTCCTCGGCACTACACTCATAAGTTTGTTTCTAAAAGTCCAAATCAAACAAAATTAGCATACTTTCAGGTTGTCCGAGCTAATGCGTATGTGCACTCGAAAGGAACAAGATCACGACACCAACCTCATTTATGGCCGTTCTACACATGATCATCCTCTGGATAATCTCTCCGCACTGGTTTTCTGAAGTAATCCACAACTTGGTCTTGATGCCGAATCTGCAGAAATGACAGCGACTCTTCGGTTGCAAGTTTGTTGGCGTTTGAGTACTTGCTGTCATAGGGTGTGTGTCTGACTGAACGGACTGTACCTCACGTTCGTTTCATGCAGATTACAAAACCAAAAAAACTTTTGTTTTTAAGTGTAGTTGTTTAATTTAAAAGTACAGACTTCAAACTTTTTTTGGATATGTTTCTTACAAGTGACATGTTTTGTGTATTCTGTAGTCTTTGTCTACAGCTAGTGTTCATGGGTCAAAGTGAACAGTGTTCATGGGCATCCAGACTGGCATTATAACAAATCTGCAGTGTATATGTTTGGTCATGAAGTAAAGGAGTAATGACTGATAACTCGTTTCAGCCAGTTTAGAAAATCATTTGGAAGTAGTGAAATAATAACCTATTATGAAAATATGTCCAAAAAAGCATAATAAACAAGTTGAGTTGAGTTTATTGCCTCCTTTGTACTGTAAGTTGCTTTATTTCCCTTTTGTTTTAGTTTTGAATGGATGAATAACCGAATCAATCAATCAATGACATGTCCGCTGATTTGAAGAGCATAAAATATAGGAAGAGACAAGAACACTGACAACCATAGAAGGCTTTCTGGATTGGTGAGTGACAGGGCAATCATATGTATTTCACATCCGCAAGCAATGCCTCGCTGGCTGTTATTAATTGGAACGCAATTGCTGGAGAGAAATTGAGTCGGAAAGAGAGAACTGCTCCTATCAAGTCCACATCACAGCAATTAAACCAAATCCAGCCACTGTCTGCACAAGACTGATACGAACAACAGCTCGTACCAAAAAGAAAGACTTCAGACGTGCAGAGCAGGAATTTGAATGAATGAGCGGAGAGGAGTGATTCATTTGAGCTTTGATTCCACGGCTGCGCTTGGAAACGTCTCCGAGTTCTGAACTGTGCAATCATGAACAGTGATTTCACAATTGTTGGCTCTCGCCGCGGCGCAGGTTTATGTACTCCCAGAGTTCCCCAAGAGAGACGGAGATGGAGAGAGATAGAAAGAGCTAAAACAATACTGCCACAGTTCATTAGCAGACACTTTTCTTGCTACAAAATAAAGCCTGAAACTTTTTAATAATGAACTAATTTTTCAGAACAAATGGTCAGTGAATTGGGGTGCTCAACCTTCGGAAAATGCTAATTTGTTGTCAAACCATGTATTATATAAGCTGTTTTATGATTGCAATTGTTGGAACACTGTTATTATTAAATTCCCAAGAAACTACCAAGAAAACCGTAACAACCATTCAATACACTCTATCAACCAAACAGAATAACATAGCAACCACCAAATAAACCTTACAAATCATTCAATACACTTTCAACAACCCAAAATATCAAAGCAACCACCCAAAACAACCTAGCAATCATCAAGTATTCAACCATAAATACTCTAGCAACTACCAAAAAGCCTTAGCAACCATTCAATACACTCTATCAACCAAACAGAACAGCATAGCAACCACCAAGAAAACCTTACCAATCAATCAATACACTTTCAACAACCTGAAATAGCATATCAACCAAGCAAACACCCAGAACACCCTAGCAACCATTAAACATTCAACCATAAATACCAAACCTTAATTAACCTTAATAAATACCAAACCTTAACCTTAATACAAACCTTAGCAACCAATCAATACACTCTAGCAACAAAACAGAGTAACATAGCAACCACCAAGGAAATCTTACCAATCAGTAAATACACTTTTAAAAATACAAAATTCCATAGCAACCACCCAGAACACCCTAGCAAGCATTAAACGGTCAACCATAAATACCTTAGCAACTACCAAGAAAACCTTAGCAACCAATCAAATCACTCTAGCAACAAAACAGAATAACTCAGTAACCATTACAGAAACCTTACCAATCATTCAATACACTTTCAACAATCTAAAATACTATGTCAACCACCCAGAACACCCTAGCAACCATTAAACATTCAACTGTAAGCACTCTAGCAGCAAAACAGAATAACATGGTTACCACCGACAAAACCTTGCCTATCGTTTAATACACTTTAAGCAACCCAAAATACCATAGTAACCATCCAGAACACCCTAGCAACAATTCAACCATAAATACCCTAGCAACTACCAAGAAAACCTTACAAAACAGAATAACACAGTAACCACCAAGAAAACCTTACCTATCATTCAATACACTTTAAACAACCAAAAATACCATAGCAACCACCCAGAACACCCTAGCAACCATAAAACACTCAACCGTAAATACCCTAGAAACTAACTAGAAAACTTTAGCAACCAATCAAATCACTCTAGCAACAAACAGAATAATATAGTAACCACCAAGAAAACCGTACCTATCATATAATACACTTTAAACAACCCAAAATACCATAGCAACCACCCTAGAACACCCTAACAACCATAAATACCCTAGCAACTACCAAGAAAACCTTAGCAACCATTTAATACACTCTAGCAACAAAACAGAGTAACATAGCAACCACCAAGGGAATCTTACCAATCAATTAATACACTTTCAACAACCCAAAACACCATAGCAACTATTAAACATTTAACCGTAAACACTCTAGCAACAAAACAGAATAACATAGCAACTACCAAGAAAATCTTACAGCATCTATCCTTCAGTACACTTTCAACAACCCAATATACCATAGCAACCACTTAGAATACCCCAGCAACCATTACGTATTCAACCATAAATTCCCTAGCAACTACCATGAAAACTTTAGCAACCATTCAATACACTCTAGCAACAAAACAGAATAACACAGTAACCCCCATGAAAATCTTACCAATCATCCAATACACTTTAAACAACACAAAATACCATAACAACCACCCAGAACACTCTAGCAACCATTACACATTCAACGTAAATACCTTAGCAACTACCAAGAAAACCATAGCAACCATTCAAATCCCTCTAGTAACAAAACAAAATAACACAGTAACCACTATAAAAACCTAACCAATCATTCAATACACTTTCAACAACCCAAAATACCATAGCAACCACCCAGAACACCCTAGCAACCATTAAACATTCACCCATACATACCCTAGCAACTACCAAGAAAACCTTACAAAACAGAATAACACAGTAACCACCAAGAAAACCTTACCTATCATTCAATACACTTTAAACAACCCAAAATACCATAGCAACCACCCAGAACACCCAAGCAACCATAAAACATTCAACCGTAAATACCCTAGTAACTACCAAGAAAACCTTAGCAACCAATCAAATCACTCTAGCAACAAAACAGAATAACATAGTAACCACCAAGAAAACCTTACCTATCATATAATACACTTTAAACAACCCAAAATACCATAGCAACCACCCTAGAACACCCTAGCAACCATAAATACCCTAGCAACTACCAAGAAAACCTTAGCAACCATTTAATACACTCTATCAACAAAACAGAGTAACATAGCAACCACCAAGGGAATCTTACCAATCAATTAATACACTTTCAACAACCCAAAACACCATAGCAACTATTAAACATTTAACCGTAAACACTCTAGCAACAAAACAGAATAACATAGCATCCACCAAGAAAATCTTACAGCATCTATCCTTCAGTACACTTTCAACAACCCAATATACCATAGCAACCACTTAGAATACCCCAGCAACCATTACGTATTCAACCATAAATTCCCTAGCAACTACCATGAAAACTTTAGCAACCATTCAATACACTCTAGCAACAAAACAGAATAACACAGTAACCCCCATGAAAATCTTACCAATCATCCAATACACTTTAAACAACACAAAATACCATAACAACCACCCAGAACACTCTAGCAACCATTACACATTCAACGTAAATACCTTAGCAACTACCAAGAAAACCATAGCAACCATTCAAATCCCTCTAGTAACAAAACAAAATAACACAGTAACCACTATAAAAACCTAACCAATCATTCAATACACTTTCAACAACCCAAAATACCATAGCAACCACCCAGAACACCCTAGCAACCATTAAACATTCACCCATACATACCCTAGCAACTACAAAGAAAACCTTAGCAACCATTCAATACACTCTATCAACAAAACAGAATAGCACTGTAACCACCAAGAAAACCTTACCAATTATCCAATACACTTTAAACAACCAAAAATACCATAGCAATCACCCAGAACACCCTAGCAACCATAGAACCTATTCAACCATAAATACCATAGGAACTACCAAAGAAAACCTTAGCAACCATTCAATACACTCTAGCAACAAAACAGTGTAACACAGCAACCACCAAGGGAATCTTACCAATCAATCAATACACTTTCAACAACCCAAAATACCATAGCAACCAAGTAAACATCCAGAACACCTTAGCACCCATACAATACACTCTTGGAATAATCATCCATGCCTTAGCAGTTTAGCAATCAATATACTCTAGCATTGACCCTGAACACAATAGCAACCACCTAGAACACCCTAGCAACCATTAAATATTCAAATATTCAACCATAATACCCTAGCAACTACAAACAAACCCTAGCAACCATTCAATACACCCTAGCAACAATCTGGAAAAACCTAGAAACCACCAAAAAACCTTCATAGCTTGTTGTCGGGTTTCCGCTGTGTATTTGAAAATTGTGCTTCTTATGCTGTTATGCCCATGGCTTGTTATCTGTTAATAGATAGCATTCAGCAGCAAGTGACTCCACTCTTTTGGTATCATACTGTTGTGCTTCTGTATGAAACCTTGTGAAAGGGTGCTAAAAAGTGCTATGGTATGGTTCGCTATTGGTACATTTGGAAACAAACATAAATGCGTTTCGTACTGTACTGTACCGAACCATATTGCCCACTGGAAACAAGTCGTTAGATGAGTACAGTCAAGATGTTATCGGTATTCAAGAAAAATGACTGGCAGCAGGCATTGTGAAGCCCAAACTGTGGCATCTGCTCCACAAGTCAAGGGTCTTCCTGACGGTCATGAACAGAGACGTGTCCTGCATCACTGCACGCTTCATCTGAGACTAGAAAAACTCCCCAACAATCCACACATGCATAATGCAGAGTGACTGCGGTGCAATCCAACTACTCAAAGCAGCCGTTCGTGCAGGAGGTCAAGTAATTCAGGTTTACCACGTTCACGTTAAACACATTGCTATTTCTTTTCTGTTGACAGATGATAGATTTCTCGAATCAAAGTAGGCGTAAGTAGCTTTGGCTTTGATCGCCTCATCTGAGGTCTTTTGAGCCTTCTGCATGTTTGTGCTGCGTAAGCCACAATGATTTGAGATTTCACAAGGGCAATACAATTTTACAGATAAACCTATTTACAAATGTACTCATGTTGCAAATTCACAAGATTAGTTCAGACAGTTGCGGCGGTTTGCAGCCCTTCTCAGTCAATCCTTATTATACATCTATATTTACAAAGGCATTCAGCCACTGTCACGTTTTCATTTGCTCAGTCTTTTTATTTGTTCATTCAAATGGCGTTACATCTTGTGACGCTCAGAAGGCCCGATTCCATTACAGATAGCATTTCACTATACAGTCCTACAGATGGAGGTTACTGCAGCACTTTCACTGCAATGTGAAAATGCTTCTTGTAAATATATATATATATATATATATATATATATATATATATATATATATATATATATATATATATATATATATATATATATATTTATATGATAATATACAAACAGTTTTTTGCTACAGTTAGCAGCAGTATGTTAATAGTAAGGCTATTGTAGATAACTTTTTATTTACTTGAAAACAGTTAATTGACAATATGCTATCTGTGTGTGGGTGTTTACTGGATTTGGTTTGGTTTATGATGGTTTTTGAGGACATGCCTGATGTCCTTGAAATTAAAATCGATTCAAAATCATAATTAATTGTGTCATTGGGCATTTAAATTTTGCCAAATGTATCCTGTTTGGGATGAATTTAGGTGTAGGAGTGGGGAAGTGCCATATAATAAGTGGTTTTACAGTATAAAATATATTATGCCTGTGTAACGTTCCAGTAAACCACCAAAACCAGTAAACACACAAATTTTTGGTGGAATTTACAAGAGCAGTTTTTTGTATATTGGGGATGACATAGTTGTACTGTTTTATGGTAGTTTATGAGGACATGTCTGATGGCCTTCTAATTTAAATCGCTTCAAA
Source organism: Danio rerio (assembly GCF_052040795.2). NCBI lineage: Eukaryota > Metazoa > Chordata > Actinopteri > Cypriniformes > Danionidae > Danio > Danio rerio. The sequence goes on along the minus strand of NC_141043.1, from coordinate 37,380,123 downwards.
ATCATGCTTTACAGGGTCTATAGCAAATTACATTTTGCCACTGGTATGTTGTTTGGGATGAATTAAGGTGTAGGAGTCAGGAAGTGCCATATAAGTGTTTTTTTACTGTATAAAATACACTGAAACTCTGTAAAGTAATATACCTAATATTATATATAAGTATATAGCGTCTTTTAAAATGTAATCTTAAACTTATTTTTGAAGACTCTTGAAGACGTAATTAATTTAAGCTAGAAAAATGTATTTATTTTAACTTGATGTACAAAAAATATAAATAAGTGCTTTGAAATGTAATAAAACTTTGAAATGAAATTTAAAAATGTCATTATGCCAAAAACAAAATTAAAAAACTATTATTAAGGAACTATACAATAGCATTCAAACAAAACTAAAATATTATTTAATTTAATGGAGCATGTTCAAGTCAAATTATTTAATTGTTTAATTACCAGGCATTATAGCAAATTTTTTGAGAAAAAAAGAAAATAGTTTTTTTTTATTGTTAAAATTGTTTAGTTTATTATTATTTTACATATATTTCCCGCAATTTATATTGCAATTTTTCACAAGATAATTATTAATATTAGATTGATTGCGATGATTTTGTAGGGAAGTGCATTAAATGTAATCAAACAAATTACAAGCAGAGATAAATAAAGTAGAGCAAATATACAAATTAAGGAGTCTAACAGTATAGAGGTACAGATAATCAAATGTACAATTTTTTTATTGTTTAAATAATTCAGTACCATTAATCATTGTTAAAGCTACAAACATAATAATTCCTTGTGCCCAAATTCTATAACCTTGCTTAAAATATTTGACACAATTGATAAACTTTTACTTTATTATGGTTAAACTGAAATCACTCCAAAATTCTCATGTGTTCTGAACTGTTACCTGGTCAAGTATAATCCTCACTCAAATTGCATGTGCTGTGATGTGTTTATTGCGAATTCACACATTGCGATATCGATGCTTAAATGATGTATTGTGCAGCCCGCAATACTGTATGTATGTACAGTTGAAGTCAGAGTTATTAGTCCCCCTTGGAATTTTTTTTTCTTTTTTAAATGTTTCCCAAATGATGTTTAACAGGGCAAGGAAATTCTTAAAGTATGTCTGATAATATTTTTTCTACTGGAGAAAGTCTTTTTTTGTTTTATTTCAGCTAGAATAAAAGCAGTTTTTTTTTTTTTTCAAAACATTTTATGCTCAAAATTTTTGGCCCCTTTAAGCTGTTTTTACCGATAGTCTACAAAACAAACTTTCGTTATACAATAACTTGCCTAATTACCCTAACCTGCCCAGTTGACCTAATTAACCTAATTAAATTAGACTTTAAGCTGTATAAAAGTGTCTTGAGTTATTGAGTTATTAAAACTATTATGTTAGAAATGTGTTGAAAAAATCTTCTCTCTGTTAAACAGAAATTGGGAAAATAATTCTGGGTGGCTAATGATTCTGACATCAAGTGTATGTGAAGCCCAACAGTCAACTTTATCAAATGAAATGAGTGTAGTTAACTCAAAATTAATTCTACTTATTTGAAAAGAGTTTTGAACTTGTGTTGAAGGTAATGAGTCAATTAAATACCTCATTACTTTAACTTAAATGGAGAGTAAGTTCACAGTACTCATATAGTTTTTTTTTTTATTTTATTCAAATGGTTTTTGAAAGCGGTTTCCTCAAACAGTACTCAGTTGGTTTGAGTTCTCTTCATTTGTCGGGTTTTACTGTGCTCAAATTGCTTCATTTACTCAAATGGATTAAGTTCACAGTACTCATTAGGATTAGTTTTTAAACTTAAATAGCTTGATGCAATCGGTTACCCTAATTGGTTTGGTTTGAGTTACCTTAACTTTTGGGGTTTTACAGTGTATATACATATATATTTATCATTATGTAATTTTAATTTACGTAAAGTTATTAATTAATTAATATTTGAATTTTGTTATAAATATTTCAAGTTTGTAATTATTACTTGTGATTTTTTTCACATATGGGAGCCAGTATTGTTTGATCAACAAAAGTCTTTCTTGGCTTTTTTTGATCATTTAATAAGGTCTTCCAGCTTATAAACCACATTAAAACAGCATATAAAAGCAAAGCAATGCGATTGAGGCCAGAGGAGCAGCAGAGGCCTATAGCTACTCTTCAGAACGAGTGCTTGTTCTTTATTAAGAAGAAACATATGTAGTGTCTGGGCACCCATGTGTGAAATTCAATTCTTATCCTGAAATGGTGTTTTTATTAGAGCAGCACTATCAGCCAGGCATCAGAAGCAGCGAGCGCTCAGAGAGCCATTGGACTGTTCCTGCCGCTGCTTTAAAGCCTCCCGAGTCAAATCATACTAATAAGTCTGCAGCCGTACAAGAAATGCTTGAGTTTAGATTCACAGAGGCACCTGTGCTGTTCTGGTAAATGTATTTCAGGGCAATTCAGGTGCAGCATGAATAACATTACGAGAAGAGGCATGCGTTTGTCTTTTAAAATCCTTTCAGGAATCAGCAAATTTGACATTTAATGCAACCTTAATGCTTTTAATGTTGTTTACATGTCTTGTCTGCTGTTTTTAACATGCAAAAAGGGACACCATGTGCAAATTTAAGCAACACAGGCTCAGTGGAAATATGTGTTCCAGACCATTTTTTGTCAAAATCGCAAAAATGTATTTGAATATGTTTTAAAATGAACACTATGTAGCAAAATGACAACAGCAAATTTAGTTAATTTAAACACTAATAATATTCACAAACACATATTATTGAAGAAATAAAAATTATTTTCATAGAGCACGTTGCACAAAACCAAATAAATACCACAAAAACGGCAGATTTTTTCAACCCAATTCTGGGTGTAATCAGCGCTACCTTGCGGCAATTCGTAACTTTGCTTTAGTGGCTGATTTGTATGAAATCGTACGATCCCAGTTGTAAACTTAGTATGATTTGCTCATTCCTCAATAATGGATGGTTGTAGGGGTGGGGTTTTGTGCCATGCCTTTTTTTACAAATTGCATATTTTTTGTATGAATGAACTCTTACAAATTTGTACGAATTCTCCACTAAACTGGCAAAACATAAAATTCTTATATTTTGTCATGAGATTAGGCTGGTGTAATAGGGACTAACCCAACTCCTGGATTAAATTTTTAAATTATAATATTAGTACCAGATTTAAATCAATGTTTGGGTTAGTCCATATTTTACCTTAAATGGGTTTAAATAACCAAGTATTTCTTATACTGTGTTCACACCTGACGCGGACGAAGCGTCATTCGCGAGTGATTTACATGTTAAGTCAATACAAAGTTGCAAACCTATTGTGAAGTGAATTTCACACGCGAATGAAGCGAATTTAATGCACAAATGAAGCAGGTAAACTCAAAATGTTCAAGCGTCTATTTACGCATGAATAGCAGAATTTATTCCCATGTGCCACATCTGGTGTGAACACAGCATTAGAGTGAACTGTGTCACTGACTACGTTTACATGGACATCAGTAATCAAGTTGTTTGACCTAATCTGATTAAGACAATAATTTGATTAAGGTGTTGATATGAGTTATTTTTTGAAAGTTCCTTCCGTGATCCTGTTTAACATGTTTTAGCAAAAAATCTGATTAGCATCATAGCTATTCACATTTCCTCCTGAGTTTCATGTTATTTCGGGCATTTCATTGTTTATTTTTTGACTTTGCAGTTTCACAGTTTCACTTTCATTCAGGAACATTTCATTCATGCCCCTTCCACGTAACAAACTGAGGTATTGGATGCACGGACTGGTGGAAGAGATTTGTTTTAAAAGAATTTGATGCCGCACGCCAAATGGAAAGAAATAAACCTCGCCATTTCGTGATGCAGGTGTCTGAGGTCCTTCACTGTCTCGGTAGGTGCAGTGTCACACAGCCATGTGTGTATAGACTATCATGTCACAAAACGCTGTAAAAGTCCTACATGATGGCAATATTTTGATCGCAGTGTTTACATGTCTGAACTGCACTTGCGACTAAAACTGGCATACTTCACATGTCTTAATTAGATTTCTGTTTAATTTGATTATGACCTTAATCTGATTAAGTTAATCAAAAATGGCTAATTACGTGGTAGACTCTTAATCAGAGTATTGTCTTAATCATATTAAAATCAGATTATTAATGTCCATGTAAACATACTCCATGATTTGTAGGCGAATATGTTTGTCTAACCTATCTTCAAGTGGACAACTTTTCTGGCTTGGTCAATTTGTTCAGAAGATCGCTTCGTCGCAAATATTTTCCTTTGATCAATCTGTCTTGTACCACCAGTTAGCTAGTTTATATGCTAAAAAGTTAACATTACATGTGAAATCAGTTAACTTGTTTCGCTATTTCTGACTAAGTGGCCATTCATAAAAAATGTCAGCCTGATCTCACGAGGAAATATAACTATTTTAAGTTTTGTCAGTTTAGTGGCTAATTCGTTCAAAGTTCAGTCGTACAAAAATGTACGATTTTTTATAAAGAGGCGTGGCATCAAACCCCACCCTTAAACACAACTGGCATTTGGGAGATGAACGAATCATACTAAATGTGTGAATAACATTGTATGAATTCATACGAATTAGCCACTAGATCAAAAAGGTATGAATTGGTGTGAGATAGCATTGGAAATATAATCATTAAGTGTAAATGTAAACTATAAAGCACATTTATAGTGCATATTTTTTTAGAATTTACCCCTATAATGTGAAAACCAGAGCAATCTCACTGCAATTTGGAAGTTTTAGAGGCTAATTTGTGTTAATTTAGCTCTAATTCATATTACTGTTTTCTCATCCCCTAATAATTGGTCGTTTTAATAGTGAGGTTTAGAGGCATGCCTCCTATTGAAAAATTTATATTTTGCAGGAATAAAATTATATGAATTGATATGAATTATCCACTTTTCTGACAATATGTAGAATAGTTACATTTCCACATGATATGGTGGTGAAAACATCATGCCGATGTGTGTATATACCTATATACCTTTCTTATGCAATAATGCTGTAAATAGTTTATATGAAATCTATGTCTGAGAAGTAAAATAGGCCGCAGTTTCTATTTGTCAGCTCACTTATCTGATAAAACAAGCTTTTTTCATGCTGAATCCTGCAGACTGACAATGTCCTACTGTTCATGTGAGTCTGGTGTGTTTCTGCTGGAAGAAAAAGGGAAAAAAATCGTCTGTTCTCGACTCCTCTGACAACTCTGCCCTTTTTCCACCGGAGGAGGAAGAGGAGGAGGAGGAGGACGGCAAACAGAAGATGACAGGAATCTGAAAAGCCCGTATTTATTATTTATTATCTGTATCTGCTCATGTGGGTCAAGGCCAGCCAGAGAGAAAAAGGGGAAAAAGGGAAAGTAAAGACATAAAAATGCTATAGATCCAGTGTTTTTTAGGAGTTGAGAGGTTGTATATAATATAAATTTAACTACACCTGCCAATAACTGACCATTTTATATTTCTATACTATTTTAAGAATAAATCATTTATTATTTAATAATTTATTTAAGAATAAAATAATTTATGACAATGTACATTAAATTTATACTATGATTTTTTTTCATTTTAAATTATTTTATATTATTTATTCTATGTTAGTTTAAATTTTTTTTTCATGTTAATTCTACAATTTTTATTTGTAGCTTGTATCTTTGCCATGATGACAGTGAATAATATTTGACTTGATATTTTTCAAGACACTTCTATACAGCTTAAAGGGACATTTAAAGGCTTAACTAGGTTAATTAGGTTAACTAGGCTGGTTAGGGTAATTAGGCAAGTTGTTGTATCATGATGGTTTGTTCTGTAGACTATCGAAAACTATATAGCGTAACAGGGCTAATAGTTTTGGACTACTTAAAACTGCTTTTATTTTAGCTAAAATAAAACAAATAAGACTTTCTCCAGAAGAAAAAAATATTATCAGACATACTGTGAATTAGTTTTTACTCTGTTATTAACATTTGGGAAATATTTAAAAAAGAAAAAAATCAAATGGGGGCTAATAATTCTGACTTTAACTGTAATTTAACGGCCACCCAATTATATTTGGTGACATTAATTTTTTTATTATTATCATCCTATACTTTTTTTATATCCACCCAATAACCAAACATCCGCGATCAGTTAACCAGTGGGAAATCTCATCTCGCCCTACACGTTTCCTACTTCTTGTTGTGTGTGCGCAAGAACTGTCAACACTCCCGCAGAAAATCTCATGTGGTCTGCAGAGACCAGTAGACACGCGCCTTTTTGGGACTTAAAAATGCGTTCATCCGGTGTTTCTATAAATCTCTAATAATGTCCGGAATTTGGCTTTTGGTTTCACTTTGTAAGTTTTTATCATTTTAATTTTAAGTCTGAATTACTTTCGACTGGCTTTGCAGCTGACAGCGTGTGCACAGCCAAAATAATGAGAGAAACATTATATAAATAATTAATTATTTGATCTAAACGACTCAAAAAAAGAAGACAAAACTGGACAAAATTACATCTAAACTGGCTGCAAAATATTTGTACACCGTTAGAAATGATTAACTAATTTCATTCTTTTAGTTTCTTTTTGGCTTAGTCCCTTTATTAATCCGGGGTTGCCACAGTGGATAAAAACCGCCAACTTATCCAGCACGGGTGTACACAGCGCATGCCCTTCCAGCCTCAACCCATCTCTGGAAAACATCCACACACTCATTCACACTCATACTACTGACAGTTTAGCCTACCCATTTCACTGTGGACTGTGGGGGAAACCGGAGCACCCAGAGGAAACCCACGCAAATGCAGGGAGAACATGCAAACTCCACACAGAAACACCAACTGACCCAGCAGAGGCTCAAACCAGCGACCTACCTACTGCGCCACTGCATCACCTAAATAACTAATTTGCCCTAATAAAATAATCTACATTTTTTATTCTTGCAATTAATAGATTTTTTAGAGGTTATAATTCCTTTATGTCGTTTATTTCTCTTTTGCTCTATATATATGTTTTAATTTGATGATGTTGATATATTACAAATTTTATATATATCTAACATGCTTTGGCAATACTGTACAAAATGTCAGCAGCAGATTTGACCAGTCAGGGGGTGTACATGGCTCCTGAATAGAATAAAAATAAAACAAATAGTGAATTTAAATATATAAAAATATATTTGTTAGTGTTTTAATATTGGCTACCACCGCCAGTGTATTTCAAACCCGTGGGGAGCACTGATATATACTGTTTATGCAGTTAAAATGACAATTATTAGCCCCCCTTTTGAAAATTTTTTCTTCTTTAAATATTTCCCAAATTATGTTTAACAGTGCAAGAAAATGTTCACAGTATGTCTGATAATATTTTGTCTTCTGGAGAAAGTCTTATTTGTTTTATTTCGGCTAGAATAAAAGTTTTTGATTTTTAAAATCCATTTTAAGGTCAAACTTATTAGCCCCTTTAAGCTATGTATATATATTTTGTTTTGATGGTCTACAAAACAAACTATTATGTTTAGAAATGTGTTGAAAAATATCTTTCTTTCTGTTAAACAGAAATTTAGGAAAAAATAAACAGGGGGGAGGGGGGTGCTTATATATATATATATATATATATATATATATATATATATATATATATATATATATATATATATATATATATATATATATATATATATATATGTATGTATGTATGTGTGTATGTATGTATGTATGTATGTATGTATATATATATATATATATATATATATATATATATATATATATATATATATATATATATATATATATATATATATATATATATATATTGTTCACTTGTTTTCCTTCGGCTTACTGCCTTATTTATCAGGGGGCCCACAGCGGAATGAGCTGCCAATGTTTTTGTCTTTAAAAATGGGAAAAATATAAACACTAATTAAAAAAAAAACATTTAAATCTATATTTTGGTTAGCAGACTCACATGATATATTAACTATAGCTCTCTGTGAAACACTAAGTGGGCACAAACCGCAGCTTAGCTTTATGAAGTTCACCCTGAAATAAGGGGAACAGAGCTTGACCCAGACTTTAAGGACACCATCTGCGAGAAGCAGCCTGTCTTTAATATGCTGAAAGTGCTGATGTCGCAGACACTGATCAATAGGACAGATAGAGCCGGGCAGCTAATAAACACTGACGCCCAGGAGAATCAGGACATGTCCAAAAGATCATTTGATTTGCCTGAAGGAAACATTTATTTAAATGAGCGGCGAGCAGCTATGCTGTAAAGGTGTGTTATGTTCGAGGTGACAAACCAGTGCTAAAGCAAAACAATTTCTTGGGAATAAAATAAAGTAGTTTATTTTACACCCTATAGCAACCACACTAAACCACAGAAAATACAATAAATAAATGCAGTTGCACCAGTAGTGCAATCCTAATGCAGGAACAATCAAATATGAGTAACTTACAAATATTTATTCATTTTCCTTCGACTTAGTCCCTTTATTTATCAGGGGTCGCCACAGTGGAATGAACTGCTAACTATTCCAGCGTATGTTTTATGCAGCGATGCCCTTCAACCTACTACTAAACACCCATACAATCACTCATTCGCACACACACTCATACACTGTCTAATTTAGTTCATCCAATTCCCCTATAGCCTTTGTCTTTGGACTGTGGGGTAATCAGAGCACCTGGAGGAAACCCACGCAAACACGGGGAGAACATGCAAACTCCACAAACTCCACACTCGAACCAGTAACCTACTTGCTGTGAGGCGAAAGTTCTAACCAGAGCCACCATGCAACCCAACTGTATTGCACTAATCTCTACCATAGTACACACAAAAAATTAGGGATGTCCTGATCAGTTTTTTTTTTTTTTTTTTTGCCCTCGAGTCTGAGTCATTTGATTTTTTTCACCAATACCGAAACCCGAACCAAAACTTCTGTAAAATATTTTTAAAAATAGGGCGAAAAAGCAGATCCAGGATGTTCCTTTTTTCTTATTTAATTCACCTTATTTTAACATTCAACAACTCTGTTAACAAACAGAGCACTTCTGTGAGGTAGCTTGAACAATTAAGTAATAAATCTCATTAATTCTACACTTTTGGACTTTAAGGCAACAATAAATATAAAAATTTAACATAAAAACAAATAGCTTCTCAACCTAAAATACCCAGCAGGCAATTCCAAGTTTACAAATCTCACAGTTTGCTATGGCAAAGCTGTCGTCATCAACTTGATAATACCTCCAGACCGCAGATATACTCACGATTTCCGCTTCAAGCTGCTTCAGTGTTCTACTTTGCCGGCATTTAACCAATAGCGTCTCTGCAGCAAAGTGATGTCATGCCGCATGCCTTGCTGTTTCTGTGTGAAGTCAAGAAAGAGGTCTAACTCTGTGCCACTGCATAACTATAGATGTGAAAAAAGTAATGAGAATAAATATATATAGATGTATAGAGTCCGGATCGGACTGAAACCATGTGATCTGGCCCGACTTCCAATCACGTGATCCCTACAAAAAATCAAGACATAAGCAGGCAAACCATTAACATATAAATAGTAATGCAAAAACAAATATGTCAAATGACTCTTTTATCTATGCATCTATCAAATTAATATTTTGCACAAAGTTAGCCCACAAAAAGACACATAAAAAGGAAACAAAATAATAATAATTATTAATAAAATAACTATTAATAAAAAAAATAATTTAGGAATAATTAATTATCTGACAATAAAATAAAATTATATATATATATATATATATATATATATATATATATATATATATATATATATATATATATATATATATATATATATATAAATATATATATTCATTCATTCATTCATTTTCTTGTCGGCTTTTTCTTCTTTTTCGGGGTCGCCACAGTGGAATGAACCGCCAACCCATTCAGCAAGTTTTTACACAGCGAGTGCTCTACCAGCCGCAACCCATCTCCGGGAAACATCCACACACACATTCACACACACACACCGACACACTCATACACTATGGACAATTTAGCCTACCCAATTCACCTGTACCACATGTCTTTGGACTGTGGGGGAAACAGGAGCTCCCGGAGGAAACCCACGCAAACACAGGAAGAACATGCAAACTCCACACAGAAATGCCAACTGAGCCGAGGCTCAAATGAGCGACCCAGCGACCTTCTTGCTGTGAGGCAACAGCACTACCTACTGCACCACTGTATCGCCCATATATATGTTATTATTATAGACAATTTCACTGTAGTCATGTCATTGGCCTGACATTTCCTGCTTGTTATAAAACTATTTTATAATAAGAGGTAACAAGAGGCAATTAAATCATAACTTCATGTTAAAACAGATATCAAAACAATATTTATCAATTTATGATGCTTTTTTTTTTATTTTGGATTTTCGGAATCTATGGGCATTAATAAGGTAAAACAGAAAATACGCTGGGACCATTGTTTTTATTTACATCCCTCAAAATGGTCTTTATGTGAAAAAAAAATGATGCAAAAAAAGACAAATAGTTCAAAAAAAGTGCTAAATGAATTCAAGAATACAGATATTTAATAAATGTTGTTATATACAGGGCTTGACATTAATGTCCACCAACAGCGATGATCGTGTACCCACAGACACGATCATCACTTTATATATATATCTATATTTTTATATTATATATATATATTTATTCTATATTTATATATATATATTGTAAGCAGAAATGGTTGCAGCTGTGGCTTGAACTATTTTTTGAACAGATTATTAATGGGCTTAACGTTAACCGTGTGCACGTGATCATCCTCTCATTATCACACATGGAATGTTTTTGGGGTTTTTTTCCTGCTTTTTTTGCTTAGTTACTTTTGTTAATATTGTTTATGTATGATTTTATTTTAACATTGCATTAATATGAGATTAACTCTCCCTTTATGTATAGTTAACTGATGATCTGGGACCTTAAGCCAGGACAGATTACTGTGCAAGAAAAGTTTTGTTAATTAAAAAATGCATGTAAACAGTTATATTTTGCTTGTTTTGGCACATTATTTAACATGTATGGCTAAGAAATTTTTTTTTTTTTACTTTTGGTGTGGTCAGAGATAAATTTGATAAATCCTTAATTCTGAGCCCTGAAAAGTCATGTGAAATAAAAATTAATTGCAATGCGACACATGAAACTACTACAGATTTGATCACGCTCATTGAGCAAGGTCATACACAACACACAAAAACTGAAATGAAAGGGCATGTGGACAAAACAAAAAACTGAAATCAAGTCATTTAACCATGTCAAAGTCAAATTTAGGCATATTAAACAACTAAATTGTGGCTTTAGTGAAAATGGTGAGTGGTAAGTAATGTTGGAAATCTACTAGCCACAGTCTCTGATGGTCAAAAAAGTTGATGTCAAGCCCTGGTTATATGTGAAAAAACAAATGAATCCACAATATGATTTCTGTAAAAAACAAAATATAGCACGAAAATATTGTATTCCACCTAAAATCAAACAAAAGGTAAACCAAAAAATGATAAAATAAATCAACAATGCTCTAAAAAGGCATATGAAACCACTATTTGTTTAATGCTGCCATATAGTATTGGACAACAAATAAATAGACCCGACTGGGCCTGACGACAACCATTTGGCTGCTACAATATCTTAAAATTTGAGAGTGAAAAAGTCAGGCTGGACTCGTGTCCAGAAGAGCATGACTAAAAGCTCTTGCTTTTTCAGGGCTTGTCAAACCTTTTCAGACGAGGGAAGATGGAAATGCACATAGTGATGGAAAGGCAGCGGCTCACATCTCTCAGTGTTCCTGGAGTGAACTCATTTCAGATGAGCTGCAGGATTAAGGCTGTGATTTCCCTGCTGGAGGATTGAGGATGCCGGAGCCTCGGCCTGCCTGATTATGTGATTGGATGAGCTGCGGGTTAATCTTAGCTGATTGGTTAAAGCCGAGGATTGGTGTCACAATGAAGGGATGAATGTGAGTCGGGGTATAGACTCCCAGTGTGTCATCAGAACATGTCAGACTGACATGAGACCGATAATGACGGATAAAAACATGACCGATGGTATACTTAGAGAAAGAAAGGCTTTTCAATATGAGCTGTTGAGAGATTCACACGTTTGCTAACTACGCTATATGTCAACAAGTGACTATGCACATCTACATTTAGACAGGATTTTCAGTTAGACAGTTTTTCAGTGGAGTTTTCAACTACAATTGGAAACTTGTTCATATTTTGGCCCTTCTAAAAGCCATTAAGATGTATATGCAAACATTTTTGTGTGTGTATATATATATATTTCTTTTTTTAAATATTCCCAACTGATGTTTAACAGAGCAAGTAAATTTTCACAGTATGTCTGATAATATTTTTTTCTTCTGGAGAAAGTCTTATTTGTTTTACTTCAGCTAGAATAAAAGTAGTTTTGATTTTTTTAAAAATCATTTTAAGGTCAAAATTATTAGCCCATTTAAGCTATTTCTTTCGATAGTCTACAGAACAAACCATCATTATACAATAACTTGCCAAATATCCCTAACCTGCCTAGTTCATCTAATTAAGCCTTTATATGTCACTTTAAGTTGTATAGAAAAACAGTGGTGGTTTAAGCAGATAGTCAGCTGATTTGTGTGCTAGAAAAATAAAAAGACTTTCTCTTCTTTGTTGAATATTTTCAGTTTCCAAGGGAGAGCGTGCAATGGTCTAGGGAGGATAATTTTAACTATTGATCACAGAGCCTTGTTTCCATGAAAAGATGTGCATGCTTATCACAGTTTTGGTTGAATTGTGTGATCAAATAATCACGCAGACCTAATAATAAGACATACAAGTCTTGATATTCAGGGTTTCTTTTAAGGCCCCGTTTACACTAATACGTTTTAGTTTTAAAACACATTTGTTTTGTCACAGTTATGTCATCCATCAACACTACGCCGGAGTTTTCGAGCACCAAAAACAGAATGTTTTGAAAACGCTGGAGAGGCTGTTTTATTCTAGAATGCTGCAGCTCTGTCTCAGTGTGGATGAGGGAAAACTGAGATATTCTGGAGCTGCAGACATTCGGGGCCTAAAACACTGCAGCATCCACTGCAAACTCACGACGCCCCAGCACAATGCCCCTTTTCACGTGAACACAGCTGCTGCGCTTGTGCATCCAGGTTAATCATGAACAACTCAGTGCGCACGCGCTAGTTGCACTATCGCGGTCTGATTATGTTTCAATCAAGGTTTATATGCATCAAATGCATAACATCTGTGCCAAACATTTCAACTGACGAACATATTAACAATAATACAACCGTATAGCCTATTTAAATTTATGCATTGGCATGTTACAGCCCTAATGAGTATGATTATGTGAAATTTCATATAGATGCATATTGCAATGATTTCGGGTACTTACTTAGCGATGCACGCACACATATATGCACAATCCTTAAATGCTCTGCTGATTTGGACTCTATAATACCTGTTTTATAACTTTAAACTATCAACAACCACCACTGAGCTATATTCTAGCGATCATTCTTCCTGCTCCGTGACGGATTTTGGCATAGTCCATTTCACGTAAGATGGTGGGGGTGAGTTGAAGAAACCAAGTCACGGGGGGGATATTTTCTACAGAAATAATTTATGATTTATTATGTGGCCCGGTACCAATTGTTTCACGGACCGATACCGGCCCGGTGGTTGGGGACCACTGGTCTACACCACACCACTGAAAACGCACATCGTGTGACCATACACACACACTCTGGCATGCGCTGCAGCATATCTACCCAGATGAGAGCTGTGCTCGTCGGGCTGTTAATCAAGGATCTACCACTGGATCTAATCTCACTTTATTTGTTAACCATGATATTTAAATCATCTTGTTGTCTATATCCAACGACATATTCCCTGACTTTAGTCTTTTGAATCTATTACTTGTTCTCAGTTTTGGCTGAGCTCAAAGATAAGTTAATAATTAATGTATAATAATAATAATTAATGATGTCTAGTCGAGGTTAAGAGCTGGCTTTCGTCAAATTTTTTTTAATTTCAATGAAGAAAAAAACTGAGCTGGTCTGGTTTGGCGATCCTAACCCTATCAGGTTTTGGTGAGCTTTCCACTTATCAAAAACCTGTTGTTAGAAACCTAGGATTTCAATTTGACAGTGATCTGAAATTTAACAAACAAGTAAATACAGTTGTTAAATCCATTTTTTTCCATTTATGACTTAGTAAATGGAAAAAAGTAAAGTCGTTTCTCTCTTTTAATGACCTTGAGAAGGTGATCCTTGCTTTTATTTTGGGAAGACTTGACTATTGCAATTCTCTGTATGTGGGTATTAGTCAAAATTCCCTAAACAGATTGCAATTAGTACAAAATGCAGCTGCGAGACTTCTGACAGGGACTCGCAAGTTCGAGCACATATCATCAGTTCTTTCCTCTCTGGGCTGGTTGCCTGTTAGGTCAAGAATTGATTTTAAACTATTAATCTTTGTTTTTAAATCCTTAAACAATCTGGCACCATCATACTTATCAGACCTGCTATACGTATACAATCCTGGTAGGTCACTGAGGTCTTCTGATGAATTTATTCTATCTGTACCAAGGACCCGGTGTAAGCGAAGTGGGGATCGGGCTTTTGCTGTTGTCGCCCCAAAACTCTGGAACGGGCTTCCGCCCCACATCAGACATGCTCCAACTCTACCTGTTTTTAAAAAGCGTTTGAAACACCATCTTTGTTCTTTAGTATTTGAGCCTTTTTAATGTTGAGGGATTTGCCTTATGTTTTAATTGTTATTTATGTGATGTAGATTTCATTTTTAGTATTGATTGTGTTCAGCACTTTGGGCAACGTTACGTTGTAAAAAATGTGCTATATAAATAAATAAACTAAACTAAACTAAACTAAACTAATGTAACCACGTACATTCTGTATTGATTGATTGCTTGCATTTATTTTCTATAATGCATAAACTTATTGTAGGTTCTGCTTTTATAATGGCCATTATTGATTAATAAAACTGATATTCAGCAAAAGAGAGGGTGTATTACAGTGAAGATGACACTCATATAAATATGTAGCTACACGACGCCTTAACAAGTTTGGTGT